>NW_022161403.1:0-202803 GCF_008728515.1 Papio anubis
AAAAAAAAAAAAAAAAAGATTGCCCAGGAGAATGGCGTGAATCCCGGAGGCGGAGCTTGCAGTGAGCCGAGATCGCGCCACTGCACTCCAGCCTGGACGAGAGAGTGAGAATCCGTCTCAAAAAAATAAATAAATAAAATAAAATAAAACAAGAGAAAAAAAAAGATTTATTATCAAGACACAAATGCTAAGATTTTCAGAGAAGAACAAAGAAGTACTGAAAGGACTGAGAGAGAAAACCAAATATATACTGAAAGCTAAATATGTAGTTGTATGTATCTTTTCATGGCATTTTCTGTATGGGTTTGGCATGTGGTATGCTGGTCATTTGCCTGTTAGCTCTTCTATTCCTTAACTGCTTTTATAGTTTTCTGGTAATTTACAGAATGCAACAGTGGGAGAAATTAAAGCCACCAACTCTCAGTCAAATGTGAAGTTGAAAAGAATGCATGCGTCCATTCCAAAGAACTTACAAGTATTGTCTATGTATCTATATACTCCAAAGTGCTATTCTGAATGATAGACATATACGCAATAATCCATTTAATTCTTACAACAGTGTTATAAGTATCATTATTATCACCACTAAACAGAAGACAAAACTAAGGCAAAGAGATTAAGTAATACAATAGTCAACAAATGGTGGAACCAAAAGTGAACTCTTATTTTAATTTTTTTTTTCTTGTTAAGTTTTACTATGGTACAACATACATAGGATACAATTTATTCATTTTAAGTGTTCATCTGGGTTTGTTCATTTAGCCTAATGTTTCTGAGTTTCATTCATTTGTGGTATGTCTCAGTAGGTGGTTTCTTTTTATTAATGAATACTATTCCATTGTCATGGGTACACTACATTTTGTCTATTCTCCAGTTGGTAGATGTTTGATTTGATTCTACTTTTAGGTATTATGAATCATGTTGCTTGAGCCCTTATTCTTAACCAATATTCTGAACTATATCTCCATAATATGAGTGATTTTTAGATAACCACTGTAAAAATTTTGCTATCTCTAGCTCTGATCATATACGTAGTTATATACACAGAATCACAAATATATGAACATATGTATACATACATATACATATACGTATATATCATCAATTCAATATGTCTATATGTGTAATTATGATGCAGGATATTTCTCAGCCCCTTCGCCAGACTTGCAGAAGGGGCGCCCTGTCTACTTGTCCCACTGCACTCAACGTCTTGCAGGAGGGAGGGAGTGAACATGGGATATAGCCAGCTGCTCTGAGCTGTAAGCTCAGTAAGCTCCATGTGGGGCCTGTGGCCAGACCAGGTGTGTCACTTCAAGGGGAACTTGGCACTGCCCAAGTGAGGGTGCCCACGACCCCAAAACCCCAGAGGGGGTGTTACAGTGCTTCTTTACGTTTGTTGTCCCTGGATGGTGGTGTGTTAGCAGCTCAGTTGGCCCCTTGCCTCATCATGTGGGCTGGCTGCCCTCTGCTGACAAGTGCAAAGGGCCAGTGTCACAGCCTTTTCTTCGTACCTGCACTCAGTGGGCCCCAAGCTCTTGTCTGGTGTCCAAGAAGAATGAGGTCATGTGGACAATTGAAGGATGGTGAAGGTGGAGAATTCTACTGAGTGATGAAAACAGCTCTCAGTGGAGAGGGGAGCTGGAGAGAGGGCAGGAAGATCAGGTCATCTTCCCTGGAGTCTTGTTGTCTCTTCCTTAAAGTCAGGCTGTCTCCCCTCTACCGACTGAATCTGGGGTCTTTATAGGCACAGGATGGGGTGTGCATGCTGATTGGTTTGTGAGTATGTAAAAAAGGTTAATGTGAAGACCTCACTCAAAGGTGGGCATGAAAGGGTAGAAAACCAATTAGGAAAGGGCAGGTATGTATAAAATAGATGAAGGGTGGGGATCAATCAGAGGAAAGCATGTCAAACAGGAAGACAAGTTTGGAATCCAGTTCGAGGATTTAACTTGCAGCTTGACTTTCAGGCTTTAAACTGTATTCAGCTTTAAGGAGGGGTTTCACCTGCTACCCAACCCTATCTGCTTAGGCATCTGGCTGCCTCCTGTCACTATCAATTATATATATGTATCTTCAACAATATGAGTATATATACAAATCCACATACAACTATATATATATCCAATCACATATACACACAATCGTAAACATATATACAAAATAATATAAAATTTAAATATTAGAATCATTATAATCCCTACATTATAAGTGTTTATGTGTCAGTGATCACTTGTAAAAATGTCCACATTGTAAAAGATATTGCTAAACATAAATTTTTAATAATTGAATATGATTTTATTGTACCAGTATATAATACGTTATTTAATCAATCTCCTGGGTTTTATAATTAGGAAATTAAAATGTATTCTATTTTATGTATCTGTGTTGACATGTCCATTGCTGTTAAGGTGGAACATATTTATACATTTGAATAATGTAATTAGTTGCAACCAGTTACCTGTAATTAAAAATCTAAGTGCCTAGCACATTTCTATGTGATATATATGTGTGTGTATATATACGTGTGTATGTGTGTGTGTATGTAATATTTAATCACCTTAAAAGTAATTATCAATATTTCAGTTTTATTCACTGAGCACAGAGGCTCAGTGCAACTGAGCAACTTGCCCGAAGTCGTATTGCTAGTGAGTGGCTCACTAGCAAATGGAATTTGAACTAGACAGGTGTTTTTCTAAGCTAGTTTTATTATTCCATCATGTCTAATACATATTGACCTTCAAAGTGAAATACAAAAAATGTGTAACTGATACTGTGAATCACAGATCTTGGAATAGTATAGCTAGAGTAAGAAAACCACAAACAACAGCAACACTGTTCAAGTCCCTATACAGTTATATGATCTTTTGTTCCTCATTACAACCAATGACTTTAGAGATTATTGATGTATAACTCTTTGTTCTGTGGGCAGCTAAGCTTTTAGAAAGAACACATATCACCACTTAAATAAAAGTCAGATTTGGGAAGATAATTTCTTTATTAAAATATCAAATAAATATCAAACATACATCCAAAGTGGACCTTGTTTCTTCAAACAGATAGTTTAATTTCAGCTACAATAATTATGCCACTAATTCGAACAAGTATATTTGTAATGTCTAATGAGGAATAAAAAGGAAGAGTATGATTACTCCTAGCTGTGATGTTTCTCTTATTTATTATGCAAACAATTTTGAATACCTACTTGCTGCAGGTGCTAGAGCTTGGAACAAACAAAAAGCTCCCAGGAAACTTTCACGCAGGGATGACTCTTCATGTGGGTTTTGAAAGACAGGTAAGTGTCCACCAGAGGAGTAGGGAAAAGATATCCTTAACTAGGAAAAACATGAATCCAGGGTTTGAGCTGGGAAAATACAAGGTGAATCAAAGAAATGATCAATAGAAATCACCACGAGCACATGTGCACACATGTGCACGCTCACACATACATGCGCGCGCGTGCGTGCGCGCACACACACACACACACACACTTCTAATTTCTTGAGAGAACAATTTGATCTTCCTGTTTGCTGATATCTCTCTTCCTAAGTAGTCTCTCTTTTTGTAGCAAAATGAACACGGGGTATTTTCCTAAGCAAGTTTTTTATGTTTATTATTTTAATAGTATTAATAATTATATTTTACATTATAATTTTGATAGTATCTTAAGAGCTTAGTATTCATTTACTGTTATTATTCAGCTGTTTTAATGTTATTTAATCGTTATCGAAACAGCTGCTAAAACAAGTTTATTCTGCAACATTATCTGTGGAGAAATCACTAGATATAAACATATAATACAAGACTTTGAAAGATTTATAATCTAACTGTGGGGTCTAGAAGGTGGTTCCGGGAAATTAATGTAGCTTATAAGGTCATATTTTGCCCTTTGTTTCTGTGATCTGTGAAAATATAAGTACTTTCTTCAGTCAACCCTTAAAAGCCAGTGCATGAACTCCTCTTCTCCTTTTCCAAAAGTCATGCTAATAATGTAATTCCTTTCTTATTCTTATTTTCACTGTCTCCTATGTTATTGACTTCTAAAATGGATTCACAGTGCCTTAATAGTACAAAGAAAAACTATGAGAGAATTTAAAGTGTTCAGGACTCTTTTGTTTTGTTTTTATTTTTGTTTTTTAACTCCAATAACTAAATTGCTCCTGTTAAATGTAGGTGAGAAAAGTTTCTCTGCATCATCACTGGGTTTTGAACTTAGAGTTTGTCCATTTACTGTAATAGAATTGGAAGATAATAGTGTTAGGGATCTTCATGCAATAACAAGTGAGACACCGATATTGCAATAGAAGTGGGTTACATAATTCATGATCAATCACTAAGAGGAAATGTGAAAGTTGAGTGTCTTATAGGATTTCCATTTGCTGGGTCAGAGTTTAAGGAATTAAGCTGTAACTAGAGAATTTAATTACTGTTTGAAAGGCCGCCGCTGCTGCTTTGCCTCAGGATGGCTCTGGCAGGAGGTTTCTGCTGATGATTTTCTCAATTGATGCCCTGCCTTCCAGGCCGAGTTGCAATGAGATCATTCACAATTACTAGAAGATATTGGAAAATATATTTTTTATTGTAACAGAAAAAATACAAATAATAAAGTAACATTTTCACAAATTTGTATCACCTATACTTTCATAGTTTGATGTATACCCTTATAGCTTATTTTAATGAATATATATTTTTATATATGTATATATTCATTAATCATGTATATTCAGTAGTTATTTATTTTATTTATTTATTTTTTAAGGCAGAGTCTCATTCTGTCACCCAGGCTGGAGTGCAGTGGCGCGATCTCAGTTCAATGCGACCTCCACCTCCCCAGTTCAAGCGATTCACCTGCCTTAGCCTCCTGAGTAGCTGGAGTTACAGGTGTCTGCCACCACACCAGGCTAATTTGTTTTGTATTTTAAGTAGAGACAGGGTTTCACCCTATTGGCAAGGCTGGTCTTGAACTCCTGACCTCAAGTGATCTGTCCGCTTCAGTCTCCCAAAGTGCTAGGATTACAGGCATGAGCCACTATGCCTGGCCCATTATTTATCAGTATATCTCTTAATAAAAGCTGGCACAATACTATTTTAAATATTACAGGATCTTTCTACAATTAAAATATGTAGCTAGAGTTTTTAGATATTCTTAACGAACATGATTTCTAATGGTGACAGCACTTACTATTGACATTTTCCTGGTATAGTTGCAGTGTGAAATATATTTTAGTTGCTTCATTAGATCTAGCCCAACTATAAGTGCAGTTTTCAATATTTAACAACTCTCTTCTAATATACTACTTCAGCAATGCTGTTTTATTCCGAGATGGTCACTTGGGCAGGAACTCGTTTTTTTTCCAGTGAAGTCAGGCAATCAGGCTTTACTGACTTTATGAAAGCCATGAGCATTTCTCTAGGTAGAGCAATCCATCTCATGATGGGTTAAACACTGATAACTTGGCCAAAAAATTTTTTGCTTTAATGAGAGGAAATATCTATTTGGACCATATCTAGGAGACTCTATATCTGAAAATATTTGTAAAGGTGGAATAAGCAATTATAAGGAAATTAGTCATTTTTATGGCTGCCAAAAGAAAATTGGCCAAACAAGTGATTGGCTCCAGAGAGATACAGCACCTGTAAATTAGAAACAAAAATCAAAACACAGACACACATACAATAATCCTGAGGCCAGAAAAGGAATATATTTTTCTTTAATTTTGGATGGAATAAAATACCTTATTCCCATGGAAACAAAACCAGCTCTCTCTTTAACAATGAAAACATTTAAAATTAGAAATATGAATCACTCTTTAAGAAGAGAATTATTTTTAATTAAAGAAAAACTGCAAAACAAATAACTTGGCTCTAGCAGTACAATATTTATCAAGTTTGTGCAGTAAAAAATCTTAATTTCTGTTGTTAAAAAATAAGCCAAATTCACAAACTGGTAAACCCTAAACCGAGTCTTGGTTAACAAATTATTCAGTACAGAAATGGTTTAGTAGAATAAGATTTAGTGAGACTATGCATTCTCCCTCTATTACACATGATAGATTTTTTTTTTCCTCTTGTATGTAAGGATATTTCTCTTGCTGTTAAATTGTTTACTACAAGAGCCTATCATTTCCCAGCTAAAATGCAAACCTGTATATTTTCATAAAAGTCAAGGTTTGTGAAACACATTTTAAATAGTTAAGGAATGCCACAGAATACAGCAAGTATAAAAACTAATAACAGTTCTTAAACTTATTTAAATTTATTTCAGACATAATCAAATAAAATTAACTTACTATGTTTTGTATTCTTTCCTACTTGATCCAATCAGAATTGTGTTCAGTCTCACATGAAGCCACAGCATTAGCAAAGAAGAGATTCGTTTATTTCATTCAACAAGAAGTTCAGATATTGGTATGGTAACTCAATTATCCCTTCAAAGAACAAAGCTTATTTTATCTTCCTGTTTTAACATTTTTGGTGAAGGCTGTTATACATCCATGTTTCAGGGTAGTAAATGTAGAAAAAAGAGGAGACAGCATCAGAAGACTATTGCTCACATCTCATTGGAAGAACTTTGTCTAATGTCCATCTCTAGTTGCAGGGGAGGTTGGAAAATTGCATACAACTGAAAAAGGGAAGGAGGGGAATGGTTTGAAAGGTTGTTGTATGGGTGTACTTATAGCATCTGCCACCAACAACCTCTTTAGCTTCTCCGCATGTATATATGCCTTTTCTACACCTACGCTTGTTTTAAATGAATTCACTCTCTCCCTTTCAATGTAGGTAATCCAAAAATTAAATTCAGTTACTGCATTTAGCTTGAAGTTCAGGATCTGTCTGTAGTCTCTTCACAAGCTTCAGGTTTGGTTCTTTGTGGATCCTGGGACACAAATTAAACACTATGCATCTTCGTCCAACACTCCCAATGTATTATTGTGCAGAGAAAATAAAATAGGATAACAACAATTTAAAATTTCTCGTTTAGTAAGAGAGAAAATGGAAAATACATAGTCTGTGTATGTAGCAACCATAGGGTCCTCTGGATAGATATGTTCAGGACTTCCTGATCCTAGCAGCAGAAGTAGTTTCTGGGTTAGCCAATCTTGTATGACCTACTACTTTCTGGATGAATTTTGTTTATCAATTTCCCTCCACTACTTTGAGTCTACATACAGGTAAACCTTCCTTGCTCATTTCGTCAGTGGCTACACTCAAGGGTGAGTACTGTGAAAGGTGAAAGTAAATTTAAAAGGGCTCTAAAATAATTAAAAGTCATTCCATTATGTACAATATCCATGAATGGGGACCATCCCAGGAAATCCAGTCATGTGGTCTTCCTAGCTGGGGAGATGCTCTGCTTGGAGTCTTTTTTTTTTTTCTTTTAATTGCTGTGAGTGCAGGGACACAGGAATTACTTTAAGTACCGCAGTAGCCAGCCACATGTGAGACACACTGGCTAATGTCCATCTCTAGTTGCAGGGGAGGTAGGGAAATTGCATAAAACTAAAAAGGGAAGGAGGGGAATGGTTTGAAAGGTTGTTGTATGAGTGTACTTATAGCATCTGCCACCAACAATCTCTTTAGCTTCTCTGCATGTGTATATGACTTTTGGGCAATACTGTTTCCTGGAAAATTTACCAGGCTTCCAGGAGATGGGCTCTAAGACAATTTTATGAGCAAGTAACCACATAAGCCTGGACAATTTTGGCTCTTAGCTCTTGGCTCCTCTGTTCTGATCAATTCATCTCCCTTAACCTAATGTCTGCAGCCTCAGTTCCTGAAAAATAATATTCCAGGGTGAGAATGCAACACCTTTAATATGGTTTTTGCTGCTAAGCTACCATTCATTTTCACTCCAAGGCCTCTTAAAGGATGGTGCTGGAAAAGCCCTTGGGCAACAATTTTATCTCTTTCTGAAGTTGCACTTAGAAACCTCTGCTTGTACCGGTACCTTTTTGTATATAGAATCAGCTGGCTTTTGTCAACCCTGCAGAGTTCCAAATTGTAATATTCTCAGTCAATTTACATTGCAGGACACTAGCAAATGCGCCTCTTTTGAACATGGCTGCTCTCCTTTGCATCTCTACCTATAAACTGTCTAGATTCAGTGTGAATGTCTCTCTGTGTATGGTAGTATATTTTTGAAAGGGGGAAGCATTTAATAATCACTTGGCAATATTCTGAATTTTATTTCCTACCATTCCCACTAATAAAAAAGCCTCAGCTGGCATGGTGGTCAAAGTTTATACGTATAGTGAGCAAGATTTGACCAGCTGTTTTGCAACTGCATATCAAAATGTATCGGCTTTCTAGCCTGAGGTGATTAAATCTTCACTCTCTGTACCAGCATCTCCCCCACAGAGTCAGTTCTGTTTTGAGACTTCGTTACTTGCCATTGCCTTCGGGCTTTAACAATTATTATGTTAGTGAGTATTCTTAGTTGCAAACAAAGCAGTCCACTTTGGTTAGTTTAGCCAGAGAAAGATTCTTTATAGACTACTAGGTCACTCAAGAATCATTGCAGAGGTGAAAGTACCAGCTTCTAAAGCTACTATGTGGAAACCGGGTCAAGTTATGTGGCAGTGTTTCTTTGAGAAAAACACCAATCAATACTTTTGCCCCTCGGGACTAAATAGTACTGTGAAACCCTGTATGACAGTACTATATAGCATCCACTGTTGGGGGGGAAAGCAGTTCCCATGATATGGACACTGTGCCACTTTGAGTTTACACCTGGCTTGAATGCAGGGTAAATACCTGGATCATAGCTGCAAAGGAATCCAGGAAAGTGAGTTATCTAACTTGAGTCTTCAGAAGATGAGCAACACAAGGAGGGATCTGGTCAAAATGGAAGCAGAATGCTCGAGAGGCTGGGCCTCCATACATGATGCTTCTCCACTACAGAATCATCAACTGAATCTCCAGTTTCAAACCCATCACGACACCCTTAGGTAATCTTCAACATTTTGAAACAGCAACCCCACTCTTACCTTTGCTCTGTGAAGTAAAAATGTAAGTTTCTGACAGTTTCAATGTGAAACATAATGGCAAACTTAATATTCCTCAAAAAACAGCTGTTTGGAAGACAAAGAATGTAAGAGCTGGCCAGTCTTTATGGGGAATAAAAGTAGAACCAATGTTAGTTGTGACAAATATTAGTAATGTGACAGGTTAATAAATAATTAGGGTTCAGGGCATACAGAAAGGTTCTGTGCTATTGTTGCAAGTCTTTTGCAAATCTAAAATTATTCTAAAATAAAAAGTTCATTTAATTAAAAAAATGAAAAAAAAACAGTCAATCAGAAATGCAAAGAGACTCAAACTCTCAAGGCAAATTGCAAGTACACTTATACAAAGCACATCATTGGTCATTTATATTTGTCCTTCATCTATTTGTATCACATTTATTTTAAACAGAAATTTGGAAAGAAAGATAGTATTGTCTCTCCCTCCTTTTTCTATATCATATATATGTATTATGTAGAAAGACACATGCCCATGTGTGTATGTTTATCGACCCATATATTTACTACTATTTTGTATGGATTGCTATTTGTGTGTATATTTAACCACTTAATAAATTTTTACCTTGCTTTCATAGTAAAAACTAGAATCTCAAAAAAAATTGGCCTCAAAATGAGATAGGATATTTTTTCTTGTGAAGGAATAGATTCTAGAAATATTTACCAATCTTTATTATCTAGAGCTTGCTATTTATTGTGCCTGCTGTTTGCAGGTAAAAAAATACATTAGAACTCTTTCCAGGGCTTACATAAACTATGATGATTTATTTATCAAAAAATGACAAAAAAGGACATCTTTCTGCATTTGCAGTGTATTGAGAGTTAAATTTAAGATGATAACTGTCTCTTTTGCTACTCTAAAATGCCTTTCTGTCTTTTTCTGAGATAAGAATGAAATAAACTAGTAGTTGTGTCTTTGTTTCTACTTAGACTTTTCTTCTTTTTGAGAGCAAGGAACTTAAAATGTTAGCCATCTTTAATATAAATTTTGGGCAAATTCCCAAAGAGGTTATCCAAATATGCTTGCTACAATAATTTCAGGTGTGGGTTCACACAGTTATCTCGGGAATTCTGAGTCAATGGGCGACAGCTGTGCTGTTACTAGCCTGACTGCTCTCCATGGTTGATAGTGGGCTTTGTTAGCTGCTCCAGACACAATGTCATGGATTAATTCTTCCTTTCTCCCCACAATTTCTACCACATTTTACTAATAAAATAGTGCAAACTTAGACATGTTTATGAATATATTTCTAAGAATGACAAAATTATTTTTTCCTCAAATATAAAAGGGATTTTACTTTGGTGAAACTTTGCAGACTTTAGTGAATATTTGTTGAAAGATACATGACAGAAATAATCAATAAGAGATATATTAAACATAGGCTCTAACTTCAAAAAGAATGTGTGGAACTTATGGAATAATGGCATATTATAGCTAATAAGGATCAAACATTGCCTGGCCCTGTGCTAACTGCTATAAGGTATTATCTACCATTTCCCACAAACATTTTCTAAGACAAGTGTTATTATCCCCTGTTATTTATAGATAACGTAACTGAGATTTATAGAAGTTAATTAAGGTAGACATAGTAGTTCTCAACCCTGTCAGACCCAATTATTCATTTTTATGTAAAATAATTCATAATGACCCATTTTATGCTGAAACAAAGTAATGTATGACTTAACCTATATAGATATAGTTTGAAAAATCCGTATAATGTTCCAACCTAAAATGAAGAAGAACTAAAAGTATTCTAACATGTATTTTAACGTGTAAGGGCTTGGCTACAACTACCCTAGAATACATAGTAGACACAGGTTTTCACAGTTGATAGAATTAACATGAATATGACCATTTCAAATGCACACTGATACAAACACTATAAATGCCGTAGTTCAAACACTATAGTTCAAATGCTTTGTGTAGTTTCGACATGGGTGATGTAATTTTTCAAAATGGAAAACAAGCCTTGGTGAATTTCTTAACAGCAGCAACAACAAAACCTTCTTTGATTAGTGATTGACATGCTAGTTCCTTTCCAGCACATTTCAGTGTCTAGTAAACCACGCAAAAGACATGGTGTTTCTACCTAAAAGAATTACATCCTGAGCTAAGATGATTATCAATGAGTTAAGCAATTTCCCTAATGCCTGATGGGTCATTTTAAATCATGCACACTGTCCTGTACATAGTGGGGTATCCAAATCTCTAGCCTGTTCCACTGAATGCCAGTAGAGTAGTGTCCTTGAATGTTCGTGAAAACCAAAAATGTCCCAGAAATTCATAAAATGCTCTGTGTTGAAAACTCCTATGTTAAGTAGAAACAGTGGTGCTACAATTCACATATAGGCCTGTCAGGTTCAAATATTATTCTTGTATGTGCCGTAGTATTTTGCCTTATAAGTTAATGAAGAGACATTATACTGTTAGGAATTCTTAAATACTTTTTGCACCATGAACCTGTTGGGAAGTCTAGTGAAAACTATAGATGTCTTTTCAAAATGTACCTTTTCATATAAAAAATAAAATTCATAGAATTAAATCAATTATATTGAAACATAGTTTTAGTTTAATGATAGGTACAAATAATATTTTAAGGTTCATAGCACTTATAATGTTATATGTAAATATCTGTGGTTGTATTGATGACAAAAATGCTGTTGTAGTTTGTTGCCTATATTCATAATTGAAAATATAAAGATCTCTTCCTCTCTCTGTATATGTATTTTATGCGTATATATGTATAAAACATGTATTTTATGCATACATATATATAAGACATGTATATAATACATTTATATACATTTTGTGCATGCATATATGCATAAAATACATGTTTTATACATATATCTATATTAATTATAGATAATACAGATATAGATTATATAGAAAGATATCTATATATAGATTATATAGATAATATATAATATGTATATTCTCTGTGTGTGTGTGTGTGTGTATATATATAATATATGTATTTTAATCCAAGTTCAAGAATGCTCAGAACTCATCCATGAACCCTGAGATAAAGCACCTGTACTAGAGGAAATCATGTACAGGATACACAGGGAGCACACAGTTGATCACAACTAAATGGTTCAATAAGTTGTAGGAAAAGTGATATACTATCATCAGTTAACTTGCTGATTCCTAAAGATTGGTTGGTTAACAGGCAGGAAAGCCTAGGGAAGAGTGTATACAAAAATCATAGTGTCAGAAAAGTCCGCAATATGTGTAGGCAATACTAAGTAGCTTGCTTCAACCAAAGAGGGTGGAAGAAACCTGGAAATTAACAACGGACTAGAATGTACAGTTTGTTCTTTAAATCAGAAGGATTTTACTCTAATTCTACTTGATTTAATAATATCTTATGTGTTTACTGGGAGTTTTAGTTTTTCAAGTCCTTCAGAAAACTACTATTGTCATTTTGTAGTCTGTGAAGTCCACATTCTCAACTCCCATTGCAATAAAATTAGCTTTATTTTTATGGTGAAGAATTTTCCAAGCATGGATATTTTTATCAAGATAACTATTGTCAATAGGAAATATGGCATAAGTGAAAATATCACAAGCAAAGATTTCTGACCGATATTTGATTATATCTAAATCAGTTGAAGGAAATAGGATGGAATGGGATTTGATTTTCCCTTATTAACATTATTTAACTTTTCTTCAGTGTATTTGCATTATGTGCCTGCAATATCCCATGGATAGATGCAATGGGTTATCTCATTTATTACGTTGTATATTGTGCCCTTCTAGAATAGATAGAAAGTAAAATACTAACATCAGATGCGATTTAGAGCAGTTTTCAATGGTTGTTAACTTATCCACATTTATTTTCAGTGAGTGTCATAACTCCACAGATCGAATCAAAGTCAGAGTATGGGATGAAGATGATGATATTAAATCCAGAGTCAAGCAACATTTCAAAAAGGAGTCAGATGATTTTCTGGGACAAACAATTGTAGAAGTGAGGACCTTGAGTGGAGAAATGGATGTCTGGTACAACTTAGGTGATTATTTTTTTATCTACTTGAAAACAAGTTAAATAAAACCCTTAAATACCTGTGGCATGCATTATATTCCCATGTAAGTAAATATAACCAATGCCTTTCCAGGACATTCTGTTGGACTTTAGATGATTCATTTCATTGACAAGAAAAGGCTATTCTTTTTTCAACATTATTGAAAGACTTTGATAAATCTGAGGTGAAGAGAGAAAACCCTTTCTAAGAACTACCTAGATGTCTTTTAGAGAAAAATGTTATTGCATTCTTAATTTTTAATGCATGAACTACAGCTTCATAAACCTTTGCCAAATATGTGGGAAACAAATACTCTATTATTTAATGCTGTTTGACTTATTTCCTTCTTGTCCATTGATGGAATTTTGGCAATGAAGGAAAAATGTATTTTGAATTGCTTTCGAATGATAGTAGAAAAGTAGGCTTTAGTTGACAAAGCCAAGCAAATATGTGAACTCATGCGGACTCTCATGATGAAGATATTGAGAAGGTGATTAGCTGGAATGCTTTAAAAAATTATTATGGAACCAGAAATTAAAGAAGGTAAGTTTTGATTTAACTTTTACTGGAATAGAATAATAACATAGAATTTTCAATGGTGATTTAATAGTAGTAAAAATATATGAGGCACCTCAGTTTCTGCAAAGGCACGATCTGAAGATGTCTTAATCATATCCTATAAAGTGTTTTAATTAAACTTTTGAGGGCTGGCTGGATATGAGTTAAATAGTTGACACATTCCGCAGGTTAAAAAGAATTACCACTTAGGATACCAACATATGTTAACAGATTAAAAAGTGCTTTTGACTTTAAAAAATAATCTGCATACTTTTAGTAATGAAATAATTGGCATACTAAAAGGAGAAGGTCACATAAAATTCATGAAACTCTAGATTACAGAATAATGCAACAAAAGAAAGATATTTAATTTATCTAAACACAGATGATTCAAGTTAAACTAAGAACTAATTATCAAAACTATTGTAAGAAATCTTCCTTAAAGAAGATTGGTACTCTTATGGATTGGAGTAGAATTTTTACCTCTCCTATAATGATCCACCCCCCCAAAGCTTGTTTTAACTATTAAATGACTTCATATATGAAAATAGAGATACTAACTGAGGGTAAATTTCAGGCCATTAACTCTGTGGAACATTCACTAATTATTTCTTTATGAAAGAGGTTTATCTTTATATGGACTTTTTTTTTCTGTAATACGTTAACATTTTCTTGGGTTGAGGCAGTAAAGTTGTAAGTCAGAACAGAAATTTCTCCAATTTATTCTTTTAACAAAACATATATGAGTGCCTAGCACAGTGGCTCACACCTGTAATCCCAACATTTTGGGAAGTCGAGAAGGGAGGATTGCTTAAGGCCACGAGTCTGAGTTCAGACTGGACAACATAGGGAGACCCATCTCTACCAAAAATTTGAAAAATATTCTCCAAGCATGGTGCCATGTGCCTGTAGTCACAGCTACTCTGGAGGCTGAGGCAGGAGGATCACTTGAGCCCAGGACACTGAGGCTGCAGTGAACTAAAAGATTATGTCACTGCACCCCAGCCTGGGTGACAGTGAGACCTTGTATATAAATAAAAAAACAAAGAAGAAGAAGAAGAAGTAGAACCCAAAAAACCATGTACCAGTATATATTCAGGAACTTGCTGAGGAATTTGAATATGCTGCTATTAGTAGAATCAGCCATTCAGCTCTTATGCTGAAACTGTCCTTCAGTCTATGAGATGAAAATATGATGAAACACAATATTGTAAGTCTGTACCTACTCACCCTCAGTACGTTTTTGTCCTCACTGCTGATGTTTAACCTTTGAGAGAGAGAGAAAAAGAGAGAGTGTGTACAGGTTTTACCTTTTTCAGCTTTGTGTAAAATCCCTGAATACCTTCTATCCAAACAAATAACCTGTTTCTATTCTTGATACAACCTTTCTCATCACTTAAAATTCATTCTACTACACAAAGGAAGTTTTGACCAAAAGCCTTGGGTGTCCACGCGGAGCCTGCTTCCCAAAGATCCTTTGGGATGATAACAGTCAAAAATCAAAGAACCAACAAATTTCCCCTGGAGTTCTGGAAAGAGGTGTGTGACCAAAAAGACCCTAGGTCTTGCATTTCTCTTGGCCCCAGCAGAGAATTTTAATATTTGTTGAGAATCAACTCCCTCTCAGCCAGTAGGAAAATCACTTATGATCCTGGCACTTAGAAGGGAAGAATCTTTGTAACACAAATGACTATTAAAGAATAAAAGTGAAAAGTCATCAGACGTTCCATAAGAGGGACGCCATCTTCATAATTTAACTGTACCTTATATGGCTAAAGGTACAACTATGTTTAGAAAGAGGGCCAGTTTAAGTCCTCTGCACTGACTTTGTGTCACTTACCTAAATCCTATTTTCATTTGTGAAATGGGTCAGATTGCCAGAAATGGGTCTTGAACTTAGGACCCCCCCGCTACAATCACAGCCTAGAAGTTTATGCCTTTATTTATCTCAGAGCTATTGATCAGTTCATACTGAACACATACATACATTTTATGGCTAAATTGACTATACATTGTTTCCATTCAAATAAACAGTCTAACACTTATAAATTAGCCTAGGTTATAGACTGTCGGTCTTTATAAATCACTGACAATGAAAACTATTAGCAGCATTTTTTTATTAACCAGAACTTTGGCTCATCTTTTCAAGTACAGAAAGAAAAGAAACCAAGTAGTGACAGCTTTCAGACAAAATAATTTCCTATTTATACACCATTTTTCTTAATTTTGATTGCCAAATAACTTATTTAATTTCATTGTATAAATGGATCAAGTACACAGAAATATATATGAGAATGGCAGGGTCTTCTGATTAGTTTTTTTTTTATTTGGAATATCTATAAGATAGTTGACAATTACAATAACATAATAGGCAAATATCTTAAATTGTATTTAGGGGAATCATGGTTACTGTTTTCTGTTTTTAAATAGAGATGGGGTCTCACTATGTTAGACAGGGTGAAGTGCCCTGGTGTGATCATAGCTTAGTATAACCTCAAACTCCTGAGTTCAAGACATCCTCTCCCTCAGCCTCCTAATTAGCTAAGACTGCAGGCAAGCACCAACACACCTGCCTAATGAAAAAAAAAAGTGTAGAGACTAGATCTTGTTATGTTGCCTAGGTTGGTCACAAACTCCTAGCATTAAGTGATACTCCCACCTTGGCTTCCCAAAACAGAGATTATAGGCAAGACCTACCACATGCGGTCTCATTATGGTTACTTAACAAGCAACTCTGACTCAGAAAAATAGTTTTTAGCTACTTAAGTCTTTTTTTTTTTCAAAACTTTTGAGAGGTCATATGAGAAAAACATTATTGTCAGACATGACTGACAAATTCCTTTTTTGCTTTATCAGAGAAAAGGACAGATAAGTCAGCTGTATCTGGGGCCATACGATTGAAAATCAATGTGGAGATAAAAGGAGAAGAGAAGGTTGCTCCGTATCATATTCAATATACCTGTTTACATGAGGTAAATAAATGGAATTTTACTAATAAAAAATATAAAAAATGTTCTTGATTATGGATTATAAAACAGAATATTTGGTTTTAAAAATCACTGAATTTGTAGAGTGGTTCCTGGAGTTCTGACTCTATACTGCAGCAGGCGATATACTAAGATATCATAAATTCTATGTATTGTATTACCCCTGATGAACTTGTCATCTAATGAGAGTTTAGAACAAGCCTGTGAGGCAGGTGTGAATAGGCAGTAAGATGATAATGCATAAGTGGATACAAAAAAATTACTGTTCTTCCAAAGGGGAAGGAGAGTAATAAAAATATTGATTGAAGAAATGAGTCATGCCACATATTTTGGAAGCATTAAATATGCAGTAGTTTGGTAATGCAGGAGAGGATCAAATCATAATTGTGTTTGAGAACTCCGAGTTAGAGTTCAGATTTTATTGAAGATTTAATTAGGACTCTATTTATAACTAGAAACATAAAAATGTGCTGTTTCAATGGCTTTTGGGAGCCAATGTCATAAGCACTTAATTTTTCTTCCTGTTTCTGAGTACAACAAACTGTTTCATACATATTGCACACTCCTCCATGTTAACTTCTCTTTCCACAAACATATGAGTATGGAGAGAATAAGATGTGGTTACTCACCCAAAAGGTAGGGCCTAGTTGGCTTAGAGAGAGGTATGTACCATCCAACATCAATCAAAAGCAAAGTTTCACCAGTTCCCTTTTGTGTCTCAGTATAGAAGCACAGGTAAATCGTCTTGCGATTCGATCGAATGTTTGTCACTGAGAGGTTAGTTAGAAGTGTCACTGGAGACTTTCTCTGATGCAAATAATACTTGTCTCATATCAACAAATAGGTGAAGCTGAGGAATGTACTCTTCTTCATGTTTTTCAAAGTAACAAAGTACATTCCTCAGAAAAAGACAACTGAAAGGTAGCTTTACTTTTTTACATATTATTTTTTTCTAAATATATTCATGAAAACTTATGCATTTAAATAGACCCCATTTTACTAAAAAAGAAATGAGGAACAGTGTTCAAATTGTGTGAATATCACACAGTAATTAGGTATATGACCTAGGTTTATTTCATAATCACAGTTTTGTGGTCAGTGATATCATTCCCTCATGAGAGATGGTTCATTTTTCAGACCAAGAAAAAGAAATCCCTTGAACTGGCATGATGAAGAATTCTGGCCTTAAAGTGTGCGTACCATCAGAGAAATAGCAGTACACTTCACTTTACAGAGTATTTTCTACTGGCCCAAGAACCAGAAAGAACCGAAATCTAAGAAAAAGTTCTTCAGTTTACCCTGGCTTCATCAAAGTAGCAGTTGCTAAGCTTAGAAGCAAAAAGGAATTGAGACTAGTAATTTTATATCACTCCAAAATTCTTCAACATTCACTTTCAGCCTCATGTCATTGCCCTTACTCTTACCATTTTGCAGCCCAAACCCTTTAGTATCATTTACAGAGCTAAATTTTGCCTTAACATAGTCAAAATCACATTATTCATCCAAGGCACCATAATTTACTCAGAATCCCTGAATGCAAAATATGCTCCATCATGTAGAAATGATTTCATGCAAAAACGCTTCCTTCTGCAAATGGTTTGGTATGTACAAATATTTGAATCATTGATTCCGTATAGACCCACCCCACTTTACTGCCTAAAGTACCTTAGGAAGGTATTTTATCACTTTGAACATGAATATGGGTACATTCTTCGGCCTCATCTCCTGTTTTTTGATGTAAGACAAGTATCATTTGCGTCAGGGACTCGCCAGTGACACCTCTAACTAACCTCTCAACTGCAGAGTAATAGAATCTAATTCTGAGAGTGGAACTCGGCGATGTGTGTTTTAATAAGCCTTCCAGATGATTCTCTTTAAAGTTTGCGAACCAATGTCTTATTCGCTGAGGAAACTAAAGCCTTGACAAGGTTACAAAGCCTGTTACTGTCAAAGACCCATCCAGAGCTATTATGACATCTTGTCTTAAATATCAAACTACGTCCTTTCTTCCCATATTTATATCAGTGCTTTTACCCAGGCAGAAATCAAAGCAGATTTTGCATAAAAGATGAATTGAGTTAGAATGAAAATTCGAGGTATTCCTATTGCTTGCAGATGCTGATGAAACATTAGAGGCAATGACAGTGCAAGTGCATTTTACTGAAAGTTTTAGTTAAATATTTCTGGCCTATTCTGAGGAATCACTGAACAATTAAAAACCACTTGCTTTTAGAATCTGTTCCATTACTTGACTGAAGTGAAATCTAATGGTGGAGTGAAAATCCCAGAAGTCAAAGGGGATGAAGCCTGGAAGGTTTTCTTTGATGATGCTTCCCAGGAAATAGTTGATGAATTTGCTATGCGTTATGGAATTGAATCCATTTATCAAGCTATGACGTAAGTACTACAGAACATTTACGTGGTCAATATCTCTATTAAAATATGAAGAAAGAAAGGAGCATTCATCTCACTTCTAATTCAAATGAAACTGATTAAAAAGAGGATTATATTTCACTGTGCATGTTTGATGCTGACTACTCACTCTTACAGCTGTAAAATATTAATGACTTGGTAATTCATTACCACCATCCTCCAATCCTTGTTCTATTCTCCGAGTGTGGTTCCTTGACAAATAGTATCAACAGCACCTGGCAACTTAGCAATGCAAATTATCCACCCCATCCCAGACCTACTGAATCAGAAACTCTGAGGGTGGAATCCAGCAACCTATGGTTCAGCAAGTCTTCCAGGTAATTCTTATATACTTCAAAGTTTGAGAGTCAACGACTTACTCCATATCTGAGGTAACTAAAGTCCTGGTTTGTCCAAGGTCACAAAGCCTGTTAGTGAGAGAGACAGATCCAGAGCTAGTATGGTGTCTTGTTCCAAATATTAGAATATGTCTTTCCTTCTCATATTTATAGCAGTACTGCTAATTCAGTAAAACAAAGATTTATTTAGCACTCATAGAACCCAAACCGTATGAAAAGTGTGATGCCACAGAAATGACTTATTATAATTTCAATGAGGATTCAGAACTGAATTTCAGTAAGGGTTTAGTTATGAACAGAAGTATTCGTTACTTCCCCGTAATTTACTTTTTGAGACCTGGTCTAAGTTTATAAGTGCAAGTGGTTCAGATATATACCAGGTGTAATATGCAAATTATTTATATGCATATATTAGATGACTTTTTTCATATTAACAACAAGATCTCGTTTTCATGTGAACTGAATAGATACTGGCTCAGATAATCAGTCAATTTCAATCATCTTAATGATGAATGAAGACTGGGCCAAAATCAGTGTTCCTTTCTTTTTTTTTTTTTTTTTTTTTTAAATATACTATAAGTTCTGGGGTACATGTGCAGAATGTGCACGTTTGTTACATAGGTATACATGTGCCATGGTGGTTTGCTGCACCCATCAACCCGTCATCTACATTAGGTATTTCTCCTAATGCTATCCCTCCCTTATCCCCCCACCCCCCGACAGGCCCCAGTGTGTGATATTCCCCTCCCTGTGTCCATGTGTTCTCATTGTTCAACTCTCACTTTTGAGTGAGAACATGCAGTGTTTGGTTTTCTGTTCTTGTGTTAGTTTGCTGAGAATGATGGTTTCCAGCTTCATCCATGTCCGTGCAAAGGATATGAACTCATCATTTTTTATGGCTGCATAGTATTCCATGGTGTATATGTGCCATGTTTTCTTTATCCAGTTTATCATTGATGGACATTTGGGTTTGTTCCAAGTCTTTGCTATTGTGAACAGTATTGCAATAAACATACGTGTGCATGAGTCTTTATAGTAGAATGATTTATAATCCTTTGGGTATATACCTAGTAATGGGATTGCTGGGTCAAATGGTATTTCTAGTTCTAGATCCTTGAGGAATCGCCACACTGTCTTCCACAATGGTTGAACGAATTTACACTCTCACCAGCAGTGTAATAGCATTCCTATTTATCCACATCTTCTCCAGCATCAGTTGTTTCCTGACTTTTTAATGATCGCCATTCTAACTGGCATGTGATGGTATCTCACTGTGGTTTTTATTTGCATTTCTCTAATGACCAGTGATGATGAGCTTTTTTTCATATGTTTCTTGACTGCATAAATGTCTTCTTTTGAGAATGGTCTGTTCCTATCCTTTGCCCACTTTGTAATGAGGCTGTTTGGTTTTTTCTTGCAAATTTGTTGAAGTTATTTGTAGATTCTGGATATCAGTCCTCTGTCAAATGGATAGATTGCAAAAGTCTTTTCCCATTCTGTAGGTTGCGTGTTCATTCTGATGATAGTTTCTTTTGCTGTGCAGAAACTCTTTAGTTTAATTAGATCCCATTTGTCAATTTTGGCTTTGTTGCCATTGCTTTTGGTGTTTTAGTCATGAAGTTTTTGCCCATATCTATGTCCTGAATGGAATTGTCTAGGTTTCCTTCTAGGGTTTTTATGCTTTTAGGTTTAATGTTTAAGTCTTTAGTCCATCTTGAGTTAGTTTTTGTATAAGGTGTAAGGAAGGGATCAGTTTCTGTTTTCTGCATATGGGTAGCCAGTTTTCCCAACACCATTTATTAAATAGGGAATCCTTTTCCCATTGCTTGTTCGTGTCTGGTTTGTCAAAGATCAGATGGTTGTAGATGTGTGGTGGTATTTCTGAGGTCTCTGTTCTGTTCCATTGGTCTATATATTTGTTTTGGTACCAGTACCATGCTGTTTGGGTTACTGAAGTCAGGTAATGTGATGCCTCCAGCTTTGTTCTTTTTGCCAGGATTGTTTTGGCTGTGCTGACTCTTTTTTATTCTATGTGAAATTTAAAGTAGTTTTTTTCTAATTCTGTGAAGAAAGTCAATGGTAGCTTGATGGGGCATACTTCCCAAAGTAATTGATGGATTCAGTGCTATCAGTGTTTCTTTTCAAAGTTTGCTGTTCATAGCCCTTAATCTCTAATCATATTTCTAGAACAACATAATGTAAGCATGAATGATAATTACTGATAGAGAAATTGTGCATGCTTTTCCAGTACATAGAATGTCCTTATGCTAAATAATAAAGATATATAGATTCTTAGACATGAAAACAAAGAAACCTTAGAGATCTCCCGATAGAACCTCCCTCTCAAATCTGGAAACTTTGTGATTGGTTCCCTGACTGATGGTTACCATCCCTTTGTTTGTCCACATCCAGTAACAGGGAGCTCACTACTTTGGAGGGAGCTTGTTTTATAATTGATCAACCATAAAGGAGTCCATGACTTTGATATCTGTTCCATCCTATGCCAAAGGCTATGATTCAGAACACCTAGTATAAAGTCACAGCACAATTAAAATGCAACTATGATGAACAGTCTAAGGGAAATGAATTGTTCTGCCTAAAGAAAGGTAGGTAGGTTAAAAAATCAAAAGAACCTGCTGCTGGATAGAATCCCATTAAAAGAAAAGATTAGGTTACATTTATTCCAAAATATCTCTGGGAGCTGATGTTAGATTCGTTCATTTCCATCTTTTCTGTGTTCTAAGAAACATAGTTATGTGAATATAGAAAAATGCTAAGTATGTATCACGTAGATGGTTGAAAAGAGGAGAATTAGCCCTTCCTTATTTTATTACATTGTATAATGTGGTAAATCTTGCCTCTTAATCTAAGTAAAAGATAAGTATTTTTAAAAAATATTTTCGATATTTATTTGCAAGTGACCTGCAGGTAAATTGTGTCTTATTGTATTTACAATTCTCAGGAAAGGCAAAAACTTCTATTCACACTAGACAACTGTGTAAAAGCTGGGGTTGGCATTTTTTTTTTTTTTTCTGTAAAGGGCCATGTAGTAAATATTTTGTAGTTGTACCAGTCTCTGTTACACTGCTTAGCTCTGCAGTATTAGTGCAAAGGAGCCATAGATATGAAGTAAATAAATGGAAATGGCTGTGTGCTGATAAAACTTTATTTTAAAAAACAGAAACTCAGGATTTGGTCAGGGTTTGGCATGAGGGCCTGAGGGTCATAGATTCACTGGTCTACGGAGTGAAAACAAGGCAGATAGAAATAAAAAAAAAGAATGCCTTAGGTTTTGTGATTCATTGACAATTACACTTCAGTGACAATAATGTGGTAGATTATGTGTACTTTTGGTTATACATTTGATTTAAAAACATTTTTATGTATCACATGTTTCTTTTAGCCCTAAATACTTACCATGACAACCCCAATGTTTTTCCCAGCTTAGCAAAACTGTAGATAGGCTTCTTTCTACCTCTATTGCCCTGAGGTCCATCTCCTCCCAGCTGTTGCAGATTCCAAATGACCTAAACCCACAGGCC
Source organism: Papio anubis (assembly GCF_008728515.1). Taxonomy (NCBI): domain Eukaryota; kingdom Metazoa; phylum Chordata; class Mammalia; order Primates; family Cercopithecidae; genus Papio; species Papio anubis. The sequence continues at coordinate 22,905 of NW_022161403.1, forward strand.
CCTGACCTCCTTTCCCTTAGAGCATTTACTTTGGAAAACTTACAGTTGTAAATTCTTTCTCTGTTCCTTTGAGATTTAATTTTTAAAAAATAAAAAATAAAAACCCTTGCCTGATCTTGTCCCTGTTGCAGTAACCTTAATAAAAATTCCCTTGTCTAATTAACTTTGATGCAATTTTTGCTTTGTCAGTACAAAATTTTCCATTACTTTGCCAGAAGAAAAAAATTCTGTTGACAATCTGATTAATCCTAAGGAAATTACTACCAACATAGATACAATCTCTGTTGTACCAATAAAGATTTTATGAATACCAATATTATTTATTGGTATTCATTAGTTATTAGAAATTACTGTTTTTGTACAAAAATATACATGTACTCATTTTATCTTAATCTGTTAATATAATTGTAATCTGTAATTATATCCAGGAAAGATAATAGAATGGAACAGCATAGGAGTACACTTGAATTCTATTCCAGGACTTACAAATTGAAATTTTGAAGAGAGGAATCATATCTTTCATCACTGTTTTACAAGAAGTTCCCTTGCTGCATGATAGAAACTCAATACATATTTGCAATTGAGTGAATCAGAGGCAGAAGTTGTTTATCAGAATTCCATTTATTTTTGCCTTCTCCTGGTGTGTTTCTAGATGCCAGAGTTTTTCAGTTGCCAAAAACAAAGTGAAAATGAAAAGTTTAATTGAGCTGATAGAGGGTTCTATGTCACCATTTATGTTGTAATAGGGGTGAGAGCACACTACATTTATTGATCATTTTTAAAAATTTGAGGAAGTTTCAGAGTACTGACTTTTTTTTTCAATCAGGAGTTGAAATACAGCTTTCAGAGATAGTTTCCACCATATTTTTAAAATGATCCTTTTGCAATTGAACTGTAACTTGAGCCCTAAGCTATTGCTGGTCAAGGACTAACTCAACTGAAAAAAAAAAAAAAAAAAAAAAAAACTGTTTATAAATACATCTATCTTCTAATTTAAACCGGTTGACTAATGAATCTGTATTTTTCTGTTGTTCTGAAACCTCGTGTCAAGGAACAACAACAATAAAAGTAATCGGAAAGCCAACCAACCAACTAATGAAAGAACAACAAAACCTAGAACGCAACATTTGAAGCCTGTCTCAGAATTAGTTCCTCTTAATTCTTAAAAAAAACAAAATTGGAAAACTCAGCTCTAAGGAAGAAATGGTATCTTGTCTGTGTAGTAAGGATACTTACCAGTTTTGAAAAAGACAAAACTCCTTAAATCTGTGGATTTTCCTAGACACCATTTGATCAAAAACAGAAATCAAATTGTACTTTCTTTTGATATTTAAATACTCTTTAGGGTTAGCCAGATCCCCAGGTAACTTCATAATCTTCCTCTTTTATTAGAGATTTCTTGGTTTCTTTTGAGCACATTCCCATTTCTTTGAAGATGGATTTGGAGAAGAAGTTAATAAGGAGAAGTATGTTTTAAGTCATAGTCTGGTAGTACACTATTGAATTTTTCTCCTGTGAATTTCTCATCAGACAAAAGAGTCTGAAACTATTTTGCTGGTAAACCTAAGCATTAGGACTGAACGTCCCAGTGCTCCAGGTTACCGCCAGCTTACTATAAAGCACTCCTCTTTCCACATAATATTTTCTGTGAGGGTACCAATTATTAGCCCTACCCATTACATAAAAATGACCCTTTGTTCTGGAGCCTGCATCAGTAGGAGAGGGATTGCAGTTTTCCTGTTTGGACAGGTGATTGATTAAGGACCTGAAGAATTTGTTCCCACATGGCAAATGCAACCATCCATCTAAAATAGTTTTCTAACTAATGACAGTAAGAATGAGAGGCTGTTCCCCTTCTCTAAGGAACACACCATTCCACATATTTTGCATCATGGGGTGAGGCATAGAACTTGTTTCCATCATCAATATTTTGGGAGTTCTTGATGCTTTTCATCAACTGATGCTTCTCATCAATATATGCCTTATATATGTTCCTAATAGTGTTTTGAAAGACTAATTGTTCACAGCTGAACACATCTGGGGAATTTTATATCAGTCATTAAGGATTAAATCATCCTCTGGAGATTATTTCTGTCAAGAAAATACATTTTCTTGAGTGTTTAATTAGTCATTTATTGTAACATGAAGGCTAAGATATCTCACAAAGTCTGAGATTCTGTTAGGCTATGGTTATGCCTCTACAGTACCAAAGGAGAGGAAAGCATTAGGTCAGTGTTTTTTACCTTGATGTGCTTAACAAACAACCTGGACCCTGACATTGGCCATCTTTATCTAATTTATATTTAAATCAGAACTGTTTGGATACAGATTACTTTAAAGTCACCCGTCTGTTTTAACTGCTTGAGCCAAGAGTCTACTTGTAAAAAAAGAGTGCTACTTAACGGCGTCTTTCATTCATTTAAGAAATATTTACTCAGTGCCTATCATGTGCCAGAAATGTTTCTATGGTTACGGCAGTAAGCAAAAAGTCAGTCTAGTTTCCCATGAGCCTCACATTCCAGAAGACGAAATTAATTTATTCAATAGACATTTTCTGAGTATGTAAGTATAAGGACTTACATAGAATGTCTTAGTCTGTGAGGCTGCTATAAAAAAATACCATAAATTGAGTGGCTGATAAACAACAGAAATTTATTTCTTACAGCCCTGGATGCTAGAAGGTCCAAAATTAAGGTGCCATCAGGTTTGGTGTCCGATGAGGGCTATTTCCTGGTTCATTGATGGCTATCTTTTCACTGTGTGCAAGCTTCACATGGCCAAAGGGATGAATGCTCTCTGGGGCCTCTTTCATAAGACAACTAAAATCCCATTCATGAGGGGCTCCCCACTCATGACATAATCACCTCTCAACAGCCTCACCTTGTAATACTACAATCTTGAGTCATAGGTTTCAACAGATGAGTTTTTCATGAACACAACTGTTCAGACCACAGCACAAGGCAATGGGGAAATAGCAGTAAAAGATAGCTCTTGCCTCTAGTAAGTTCCTGATTTAGGGGGAAGAGAATGAAAAAATTAAATAATAACAAACATGGGTGCTGGAAGGGCCTAGGTATAGAGGAAGCAAATCCAAGCACAAATGAGAAGTGTCAGAGAAAGCTGATGGGCAGCCTGAGGGTCCCACCCTTACTTGTCCTTCAACTTCTGTCTTCCTCTAAAATCTGTGCCTTTTATTTATTTTCCAATCACACACCATTGCCCTTGTACTCAAAATCTCCATAATTGCATTCTAGCAACCCATAGCATCTTTGAGAAGCTATGATGTTTTTGGTCAAAGGAGAAGTGACATTTGAGTGTTTGGGTCAGCTTTGTGACAAGAATGAATAAAATTCTAACTTATCATTGATAAGTTAGAATGCTAAGCTGAATTTGGAAGAGCAAATGTGATGAACGTTGTTTTAGTGTATTTGTAACATCAGAAATGCAGATGGTCTTCCCTTTCATTTTGCATAGTATCTCTGAAATTGCTTCTAACAATCTAAGAATCATAATCTCCTTTCGGTACATCTTTCCAATCACCTTCCTCTTCTGTTCATTGATTATTTTTAAACTTTAGATGAAAGGCATTTCTATTCTTTGAAAACCACAAGTTCAGTATGATTTTGGACACCTGTCCCTGAACTGGCATGTGAGCTAGAGGATTGTTTTATTTTTTTGTTCAACAATAGCAAGTAACATTAATCCAGATGTGCTATTTGAAATATATATTAGGCCAATAATATTTTGACAATTAATGGTTAATAACTTTGTAGCAGTTGCTTTAGCCAAAAACTTGCCAGTAACTACCTCATTGTTCACTTTTTAATTTTGTTTAATTGATTGATAAAATTTTATGTATTTATTATATACAACATGATGTTTTGAGGTATATATACATTGTAAAATGATTAAGTCTAGCTAATTAACATATACATTACGTTACATAGTTATTTTTGTCACGAGTACACTTCCAAGCTGTTAGCATTTTTCAAGAATACAATGCATTGTTATTAACTATCGTCACCGTGCTGTACAATAGACACTTCGAACTTATACCTCCTATCCAACTGAAAATTTTTACACTTTGACAAACATCTCCTAACACTCACCCCGCTAGTCAACTCCAGCTCCTGGTAACTACCATTTTATTCTCTAATTCAATGAGTTCCTCTTTTTTTTTTTTTTTTAATATTCCACATATGAGTGAGATGTTCATATAGTATTTGTCTTTCTGTGGCTGGCTTACATCTTTTAACATAATGTTCTCCATTTTTATCCATGTTGTTGCAAATGACAAAATTTCCTTCATTTTTATGGCTGAATTCTATTCCATTGTATATATATACATTTTCTTTATCCATTTACCTGGCAGTGGACACTTAGGTTGATTCCATATCTTGGCTATTGTGAGTAATGCTGCGATAAACATGGGTGTGCGGATATTTCTTGACATACTGATTTATTTTCTTTGGCTATAAGCCCAGTAGTGGAAATAATAAATTGTATAATAGTTCTATTTTTAACTTTTTGAGGAAGCTTCTTACTGTTTTTTGTAATTACTATAATAATTTACATTACCATAGACAGTGTATGAGATTCTCTTTGCTCTACCTCCTTGCCAAGGCTTGCTATCTTTTACCTTTTTTGGTAATAGCCGTTCTAATAGAAGTGAGGTGATTGCTCATTGTGGTTTTAATTTGCATTTCTCTGATGATTAGTGATGTTAAATATTTTTCATGTACTATTGGCCGTTTGTATGTCTTCTTTGGGAAAATGTCTATTCAGATCCTTTGCCCAATTTTTAATCATGTTATTTGTTTTCTTGCTGTTTAATTATTTGAGTTCCTTTTATATTTTTGATATTAACCCTTTATTAAATGTATAGTTGGCAAATTTTTTCTCCCACATTGTAGGGTGGCTCCTCACTTTGTTGACTGTTTCCTTTGCTGTGAAGAACCTTTTTAGGTTAATGCAATCCCATTGTCTATTTTTGCTTTTGTTGCCTTTTTGAGGTTATAGTTAATAACTCATTACACAGACCAATGTCATGCAGTTTTTCCTCTATGTTTTCTTCTAGTAGTTTTATAGTTTTGGGTCTTACATTCAAGTCCTCAATCAATTTTGAGTTGATATTTTATATGGTATGAGATAAGGGTGGGTCAAATTGTATTCTTCTGCATGTGGACATCCAGTTTTTTCAACATCATTTATTAAAGAGATTATCCTTTTCTCATTGTGTGCACTTGGCACTCTCGTTGAAAATCATTTGTCAGTAAATGTGTGGATTTATTTCTGGGCTCTCTACTCTGTTCCTTTAATCTATGTGTCTATTTTTATGTCAGTGCCATGTTTCATTATTTGCAATAAGTATCATCATTTTAGAGTTTATTACTCGAACTTTTCCCATGGAACTAAAATTTCATTTGTTGAATTCTTCTGACACTAACACCATTTACTTGCAAAAGTAAAGTCAAGTGTTCTAATGTTAATAATGCATTGTTTTTAATCATGTCTCTAGAGGAGAATATTAAACATTTCCAGAGATTGCAACAGTACATTTTTACCTTTTTTTTTTTTTTTTTTGAAGATATATTCTCTGGTTTTTGAAGAGGTGGTTTGCAGCACCTCTGAGTCAGTCATTTTTAATTACTGGTTGTACTTTTAATCCTATTTCCACCCTGAGAATAATTTAAGTAGTATTAGAACTGTAGCTGATAAAAGTAAATGATTTTCAATGGATATAGTTAGAAGCAAGAAAAAGTTTGCTTTCGCTGTAACTACACATAAAGAGAGAACCCGCACAAACTCGGAGGCGGACATCTTGCCAAACTGAACATCCTGTAGAAGCCCATTAGCTGAAAGCTCTGCAAAGAGCAAAGATTGCCTCAAGCTGACTTCTGTGTCCAGCGCTTTCTTGTTATTTTTCCTAACCCCTGGCTGCAATAGAATCAAATGTTGATGGTGGAGAGAAGTGATGAATGTAGTTGGACACAGCCAACATGTTATTTATATTCAGAAAGGCATAGCATGTTCGAGCATGTAAGGACTGGATCTTCTAAAAATCCTTTCATTTTGCAGATGGAAAAACTGAATCTAGAAGTGATGAAGTTACTTTTTAAGGTCACAGTAGAGGGCTAGGTTTAGCATGAAGCATCTTTATGCCTTGGTACTTTTAACTCTAAATTGGCCACCCAGATTCCTTCCACCCCTCCGCGTACTATATGGATACATACATACACACACACACACACACACACACACACACACACACACACACACACTTTGCTGACCATTTCTTCAAGGTTTCAAAGGAACGTAGCCACTAATACTGATTCATATTTTTCCTTTTTTAAGAATTGTTTATTTTTCTTTTTTCCTTCAACCATCCAAGAAATGTGTACTTTGATGTACACTACTACCATCTTTATCATATCTGTTGCCTAATCATTTACTATTTAGAGTCATGAAAAGGCAAGTTCAACATAGACTATTGTTTTGGTACTAGGAACTACCTTCTTTAATTTAGCATGCTTTTAATCACAGTTTCTAGAAAAAGATAGGTATTTTTACCAAACTGGGAAAAAAATTATACTCATTGGAATGACCTGAAAATTCTGTTGCTCAGTTTCAGTATTTTATTTTGTAAAATCAGTATCAAATGACTAAGTTTTTAATCTTGGCTCTCAACTGTTTAATTCCCAAGTCACTAGTTATTTCCAACAAGATCATTTTAATATAAGTTCTAAGAGGTGGCAACAAGTCCTAGGTATTATATCTTTAATCTTTAGGTGTATTAAAAAGTGTTTATGACTAAATTTATGAGTCATATTTAAATTTTTGACATATTTATGTTTCCTTTCAATCAAACAACAAAAGTTTTGCTGATTAATTAGCTCATAAGAAAAACTATGGTAATGCTAATTTGTTATTGAAATTGGTAATAAAATATCTAGTGGAAAGAAAAGTAGCATTAAGTGAAATGCTGGGTTTTTCTTATTAGCCTTTTTTGATTTTCACATATTCGCCATTCTCATACCTTTATTTTGCCTTAGGAACTTATGCACCAAGATAATTTCATTAATATCTTTACAATTCTTGATATATTTTATTAAGTAAAATTAAACTGGTATTTATTTTACAGTAATTTTATTATATCATGAGACATGTACTCGTAACTAGAAATTACTTGTCAGTAATACATTTTGAAAGAGAAAAGTCATTTTGTGATTTGTTTGACTTCTTCAACAAAATTCTTGTTCAGTGGTATTTTAGAATATGATAGGTTATACAATTTTGCATTATATACTTCAAAGGTTATGTAGTTTTCTTCAAAAGGAAAATATATAGAAATAAATAATTTAGTGAAACAAGAATACAAAACATTTTAAATTATCTTATTAGTGCTTAAGGTTACAAAGAGACTTAAAATCAACAAAAGGCAAAATTTGAATTAGCAAAATTTAAGATGTATATTTTATATATTTTTTCTGGTTAGTGTAATAAAACGTGTTAATGCTACATTTAAAAATACACAATGTACATTTTTTAAATAACACAAATGTATAATGCCACCCAGAGATAACACTATGATCATATAATTTAGCAGTATTTCCTGCTTGGTATTTGTTTTTGTGTTTTCATGCAGACATATACACATATCTATTTGTGTTTGGTGTGCATGTGTGTGTGTGTGTGTGTTGAGATAGTAAAATGTTTTTATCCTGCTTTTTTTGGCAACTTACAGGGTTTCTTTGAATACATGTTTGCTGACCACCTGGATGTTGTCAGCATCCACCTGCAAACTTTAAACTGAAAGACCAGCCCCTAAAAATTTTCCACTTTCTGCTATTTCTTTGTTCAAATGAAGTACTCTTTTAGACTAGGGAAAAATATTTTTTAGCTTCTATTTGTGGGTTTTCTAAGCATATTTCTTTTTCTGAACAACGTAAACAACCAATAAATTTTGTCTTGCTAAAAGCAGAGCATAAAAGATTCTACATAATCCCCAGGGTATATTGTTCCCAGTGTTCTTCCAGCCCTTTCTTCTAAGTAGCCTCACATCCCATTGCTCATTCCCTATTGTACAGGCAGTATTAGAATCTTGGGAGTTTTGTGCTCTTTAATGGATATAAAGTGAAAAGGTGTGGGAAAGGAGAAACAGCTTTACCTCCTGGGAAGTCCATTAGCATGAAATAGGGAGGGATTGATAGCCTTGCTTGGCAGCAGTCTAGGACCCAGATCTCTGATAAACGGAGCAGACATTGGAAGGTTTCTAGAAATACCCTCCCATTCCTCTCTGGTCAGGTTAGTGTTTTGGGAGTTTATATACTAGCAGTCACTGAATAGTTCCCCATCTAGCCAGCCACTTAAAGTTAGAAAAAGTTCCTTCCAGAAACTGGGAAATCTTTGATTGGTAACCTTCATTTCTAATACTGTTGTGACTTTGCATCCTTTTTGGTTTTCTCGGAAGTTTCCATGGGATGCTTAGAGGGACTGAATCAGATTCAGCTAGCTACCATCCATTATACCCCAGAAATCACCTCAGTTAAATTTTAATCAAAATGTAAAATATTTCTGTCAGCTTTCTAAGAGGAATACTTGCCTAATGCTTTAGAAAATTTAAAATGCTGCTTTCAGCATACTGATTATAAGTAGAATATTATTCGCCTTCAAAGTATTCATTGTTATTACAGTGTTAACTGCTAGGTACTTCCGCCACATTTTCACAACATAATTGGATGTTTTTATAAACTGTCATACTGAAGCATCTGTCCTTTATTCCCTAACTCTACAAAAATACCTTTAGTTTATATTTTGGTTCATATTACTTTAATTTGTTTTAATTAAGTAATGTTTGTTGGTCAGTTAATATGTACAAGGAAACAATGTGCTAAATATGGGCCAGATATATATCTTAAATTTTGCTAATTCAAATTTTGCCTATCGTTGATTTAAGAGTCTCCTTGTCACCTTAAGTACTAAGAAGAAAGATAATTCAACTTGTTTTTTTATTCTTTGATAAACTAATAATTATTTATATTTCTCTTTGTTTTTTAAAATAAAACTGCATAACCTTTAAAGTATATCATGTAAAACTGTATAAACCTATAATAATACTTTAAAATATCATTAAATAAGTTGGATGTTTTTATAAACTGTCGTACTCAAGCATACGTCCTGTTTGTTTGGAATAAGTCAAACAAATCAATAACACAGTGCTTTTTTTTCTTTCAAAAGCTATCAAAGCATAAACAAAACACATTCCAGAAAGAACAGATACGTATACAAGCAATACGCAATATTGAAGAGAGAAGGCCAAAGTAAATAAAATCATTATGTCAAAGATATATCTGTAGTCTCAAGTTCATTGCAGCATTAGTCACAATAACTAAGACATGGACTCAACCTAAGTGTTCATCCATGGGTGAATGTATTGAGAAAATGTAGTCTGCACTCAGAATGGAATACTTTTAGCCTTAAAAAAAAAAAATGAAATCTTGTCATTTGCAAAAAGATGGTTAAACCCTGAGAATATTATGGTTAAGGGAAATAAGGCAGGCACAGAAAGACAAATACTGCATAATCTCATTTATATGTGGCATCAAAATAAAAAACAAAACAAAACACTAGAATTCATGGAAATAGAGAGCAGAATGATGAATACCAGGGGCTTAGGGAAAGGAGGCAGATTGTGGAGCTATTGGTCGAGGAATACAAAATTTTAGTTAGATGGGAGGAACAAATTCCAGAAATTCATTTTACAACATGGTGACTATAGTTAATAACAATGTATTGTGTTCTTGAAAAGAGCAAAGAGAATAGATTTTATGTTTTCTCACCGCAAAAAAAAGATAAGTATGGGAAGTAGTGCAAATGTTAATTAGCTTGATTCAGCCATTCCGTAATATACACATATTTCAAACCAACCTATTGTACATGATAAACATGTCATTTTTATTTGTCAATTAAAAATAAAGAATTTTAAAAAAAAAGAGAGTGAGGAGGATAAATTAAGAGAAGCTATACTGTGGTAGATGGTTAAGAAGGAGTCTCTAGAGATACATTACATGAATTCCAGTCTTTGAGAACCTTACCTGCTCTGTGACTTTAAAGAAAAACAAAAATAGAAAAGGAAAAAAATGTTACAACAAATACAGAGAGGACCTTAGACTTCAGAAACATTGGCAAAACAGAAGCAATTTAGTATTTAAAGACTAAGTTGCAATTACTAAGCTTACCTAGTTTACTTGGTGTTTTCGCGCTGTTCATGATGGGAACAGCAACTTTCCCACTTGGTTTTATATTTTCAGAGATCATTCTAAATCTTCAGTTACAACATTGTCAAAATTAGGCTTAAAATTGTTTTGTTAGGAAGTTTGGGTACTGCAGAAAAATTCAAGGTTTTGTGTTTTAGAGATCAGAAGCAGACAGTAATTCTGTGATATTTGAATTATCTCCAGGTGCAAAGTATTTTTTTCCTTCTGACTGTGGTATGTGAGGTGGTCATTCATATTGGAAGCATGGCAGGAGTGTCAATTTTCACTTCTACACTTCCTAAATTGTTTTTCTGCTTCCACTACCCACTCGTTTGAATCCTTCTTTATACCACTTCAGAGTCATCTTTTCAAATTAATCTGATAATGCTAGTTCTTTCTGCAGAAATCTCAGGTAACGTCATATAGTTCACATGAGAAAATCCAAACTCCTTGGCCAGATATTGTACCAATCAAGGTTTGGCCTTGACCTACTTTACCTTGGTCATCCCCTGGCACCTCTTCACTTTTCATCTTATTTCCTCTTAGTGAAAACTCTTGTCACTTTATTAACATTGATCTTGCTAAGGTCATGATGATGTTTATTTGTCAAGTCCAATAACTTCTTTTCTGTCCTTATTTTATAAGACTCTTACTGCACTTAACAGTATCAATCATCCTTTTATCAAGATTATCCTGATTCCAGTTTCCTGGGTTTCCTTTTACCTATCTAGTATTTATTTAGTCTCAATTATAGAATTTACTATTTTTTCTTCTTGTATAATTTCCTTTTATATTGCTATTTCCCAGGTGACATTCTGTAACATTTCTTCGTTTATTGTACATATTTTCCCTAGATAATCTTATCCTTTCTCATGGTTTCTGATAATTCATGCTGATGATCCCAAATCTAGGTGTCTAGTCCATGTCTCCAAAAACCAGTAACATTCCTACGTGGAAGCTCTATGAGCACCTTAAGCTCATAATTAACTGGATACATCATCCCTCCACCTTCAACTTTTTTCCATTTTTTAGTTCCCAGCTCACTTGGCAGAAGAACCACTCATGTAGTCACTCAAACTAGAACCTTGAAACTTAACCTTTTCTCTTCCTCATCCCTCTCTATCAATTCTAAGTCCTAACAGTTTTTCCTCTGTGAATATTTCTCAAATCCATTTCCTCATCACCATCTACACACTACTACTAGTTAAGACATCCATCATCTCTTCTCTTCATAGCCTCCTAATTGGACTCTTTACTTTCATCTTCCTTAAACTCACCCTCCTCCATGCTCCTCCTATCAAATTAACCTGTTTAAAATCCAGATCTGATTATTTCACTTCCCATTACATGTTGAAGAACTAAAGTTCCTTGCTAATGCTTTTTAACTTATATTTACTCTGTACCATTTTGAACTTTGTCCAAAAATGTCTTTTGATGCCTAGAATAGATCCAATTTATCTAACATGTTACACAAGACTCTCTATAAACCCTTCCGATTTATCTTTAGCCATACCAATCCTAAATGTTCTCCTGGAAATTTGTGCTCTGTTAACCTAAAATTACTAGAGTTAACTTTATACAATATTTTATTTCTTTCCATAGTGCCTTGATTTGTACTTTTCCATTCCTCTGGAATACATTCTTTATCCATCAATGATATCAAACCCTGAGTCAGGCTTGGCTATCTCTTAGTCATTCATTGACTGTTAGCCCAGCCTAATCTCAAGACGTCTCCCCTGCTCCTCCTCACCAGACTGTGATATATGCATTCTAACTCAGTGTCTTCATAGCACTCTGCTATGCCTTTTTCATATTTTTGCATAACTGTATTAAACGTATTACATGACTGATTCCGCCAGCAGTCTATAAGCAGATTCATTCCTGCATATCCAAAGCTAATATAGTCTCTGCCATTTAGGTGTGCTCAGTAAATATTTGTTGAACCAACTTGTAGAGACGCTAAGCTCTTCACTCTTTCATGATCATTACCTCAACTCTCATTCTGTATTCCTTGTGTTTCCCTCTGACTTCTCCTCTCTTCACCACTATGGGACTCAGTTTGGCCTTTGGAGGATTGTCCTGCACCTCCAGGCCTGTTCCTCTACCCCATGGCCCACCCAAACCTTTTGGCTGCCTCTGTGATTGCACTTTCCGCTGTACAACAAAATTAGGATTTGAGGTATGTGCTTGTTAATTGGGAGTATGCATTTTATTACATCAAGACTATGTTTTAATCAACTCCAGATCCTTACCATTAAGAAAAGTGCCAGGAATACAGTAAGTACATAGCCAGTGAAGAAACAGTACTCTGACCAGATGGCTTTAATAGGAAAAAAAAAAAAATGGTTAAATACTAGAAAACTCTTAGAATAAATTCTAATACTAATTCTAATCAATTTTCATAGATGAATGTATTATAATTACTATCTGACTATCCATTGAAGTTATTTTTAAAAGAGAAGTTTAAAGTGTGAATGTAAGTTTGATGTTACTGTTTTCTAATTTTTCTGTGAACAACATGTTAACATTAATGATAAATGTGTAGCAAAGATTGTATAAAACTATATAACTCAAGACTGCACTTATGATGTTTCCTGAATTATGCAAATTTTCACATATAACCTATGAATTATTAACCTCTCATTTTGGTCATGAAACATTGCTCTGGCATTCAAAAGCCATAGTTTCTTAGGGTATTTTTATCATCAAGATATTTGCTTAACCATCTCAAATTAGGGAAAGGGTGGTTTTTGATACTTCTAATCTTCCCATATTGCATTTGCTTTTCCCTCAGATGACTTTTAAGTAGTGAGCAATGTTCAATAATTGTGTCACTTTCTTTCAAATTCATTTAGTTTTTTTAAAAACTGACAGATAAAATTATACATATTTATCATGTACAATATGATGCCTTGAAGAACATATACACTGTGGGATGATTAAATCTAGCTGATTAACATATGCGCATCTCACATAGTTATCATTTTTGTGGGAGAACGTTTAACATCCATTCTCCTAGCATTTTTCACAAATACAATATGTCATCATTAACTATAGTCACCATTCTGTAAAATAGATCTTTAGGACTTACCCCCCATTTAAATAAAATGTTATATCCTTTGACCAGGATCTTCCCAACCCTGCACCCGCTAACTGCTCCAACCTCTAGTAACCACCTTTCAACTCTCTACTTCTCTGGCTTCAACTTTTCAGATTGTACATATAAGTGAGATCATGCTATATTTGTCTTTCTGTGTCTGACTTATTTCACATAATGTCCTCCAGGTTCATCCATGTTGTTGAAAATGGCACGATTTCCTTCTTTTTATGACTGAACAGTATTCTCTTGTGTATATAACCGTATTTTCTTTATTCATTCATCTATTGATAGATACTTAGGTTGATTCTATTCCTTGACTGTTTTGCCTCAATACACATGGGAGTGTGGAAAAAAAAAAAAGAAATGTGATAGCAGAGCTCTAAGAATTTTTAATTTCTGTTTTTAACTAATTTTTTTGTTAAATAAATGATACTGTTTGTGAATTCTTAATAAATATTAATTATAATCAATTCAGTATATGATAGAGTCATAACACTTATCATTTCCTTAAAGAAGCAGTCATTAATAATCTAAATCCAAGGTTAAGTTGCACAAATCATGTAACTCTCATAGCATAAATTTTTATTTGTGATTCTTAAAGATGCACCTTTAAAGATTTAGCCTTTTTTGTTCATCAGTGTCATGACAAGTGGGTAGCAAGGTGCCTGGTTAAGATCTAAGAAAAGCCACAGTTTTCAGGATGATCATTTATTTTTTGGGAGAGTGCCACTCAGGGCAGCTATGTATGTATGTGTTCAATAATACAAAATTCAGAAATGTCTAGATTCCTTGGTGGCATAGTAAGATATGAGAGCAACATAGCATCACATTATATAGTGAAATTTTCTTTCCTCCATGTATATTTTATCTTTCACTTTTATCATAAGCTGTGCTTTCTATTTTCAAGTATTTTGTTGTAGTTCAAATGAAACAGGTTTCCTTGAGAGAAATAACAAAATTGGATCCTTGATGCTTCTGATGGGTATAAATGATACCATTATTCAAGGTATAAAAGAAATGATCTTTAAGCATAAAGCTGGGATTATTCAATCTGTTCTCACTATTCATCCATTTGCCTAATTAAATCTTGTCTGTAACAAAGTGCTTAGAAAAGAGAATTGCTTACAGAAGATATTTCTTTCTGAAAAATCATACAAACTGGACTCAAGTCATAGGTTAAACTGACTTATTCATTCAATGTATAATGAGAGGAGGGTGTCTTGCTACTTTACAACTGTGAGAGGCATGCAAATGCAAAAGAACATTTTGGTTAAAATATAGCATTTTAGGAACCAAAATAAGTCCAAGCAGGGATGAGGAAGTAGGGAGACTCCTGCACAGTTGCTTTCTGATGGTGCTAAATTCCACTGGAAATTGTACTTTTGGTGTGTACATGCAATATTCAAAGTTGAGTTTACACTTCTCTGTGGCAAATTACGTTCTATTTTTTAAGACACATTTATTCCACATTATAATCAAACTATTACATTTAGCAATCAACATCAAGGGTGCAAAAAAATGTGCATTAAAAACGTTCACTAGAATGCTTTACACAAAACAGAAACTAAAATAACCTGTTATACAATTAGTCACAAATATAATCCTTGAGATTTTGTCCCATACACATGAATATTGTCTAAAATACATCTTCTCTGACAGCAGCGAGGCCCTGTCACCATGTGCCTGGCTGAATTCACAACTGCATTGTAACCTATAGCTTCCTTGTCAGTTCACTGGCTTTCTTCTCCTGCTAATTAAGATCTTCTGCCACTGCCATAGCTACTGCTGCTACTGGAACCACCATGGCCACCTTGGTTTCCTGGTTGGCAAAGTATTGGCCTCCATGACCACAGGAGCCAGAGCTTCCGCCTCCAAAGTTTCCACCCTTCATTCATCCAAAATTTGAAGATTGACTCTTATCATTGCCAAAATTGTTGTAGCTTCCACTACTTCTGAAACTGCTTCCATTCTTACCAAATCCATGATAGTCATCCCCACTGCCACCATATCCACTACCACCACAGATGCCAAAAAAGCCATACAACCACTAAAGTTTTCTCCATGACCAAAGTTGTTATTCCTCCAAAACCACCTCCGTGACCACCACCAAAGCTTTTAGGACCCCTCTGACCTCTTCGACTGGGTGAGGCACTAGCCATCTCTTGCTCTGACAGGGCTTTTCTTACTTCACAGTTGTGGCCATTCACAGTAAGGTATTTCTGAATGACAGCCTTATTTATGGAGTCATGGTCATCAAAGGTTACAAAAGCAAAACCCCTTCTCTCGCCCCTGTCTCAGTTATGATTTCAATCACTTCACTTTCCCTGTACTGTTCAAAATAATCTCTTGAGCGCTGTCCCTCAGTGTCTTCTTTAATGCCATCCACAAAGATCTTTTTCAAAGTTAAGTGGTTACCTGGTCTTTGAGAATCTTCCCTTGAGACAGCTCTCTTTGTTTCCACAACTCTTCCTTTGTGGCCTTGCGTTCATGGCTACATCCACCTCCTCCGCAGTGGCATATGTGACAAACCCAAAGTCCCCAGAGCGCTGGGTGTTTGGGTGTCTCATTACCACACAGCCTGTGAGTGTTCCCCATCACTCTTCAGACTCTCATTAGCTTTTTTTTTCAAAGCTCAACCCTCTGATGCAGAGCTTCTGCAGCTGTTCAGGCTCTTTCGAAAACTCTGACTTCGACATGACAACAGTGGCAAGGGAGACTTTAACGATGCTTTCTCGGCAGCGTCCATGGGCGAAAAGGGCAAATTACACTCTAATTAAGCCACTTTACATTTGCGAATTAGAAATTTTCAAAAGGCCGAAATTGTTTTTCTTTCAATTAGTGACTGTGCAGTTTTCTCTCCTTTTCATAGATGTACCTGTGGAATTACTTAATTGCTGATGTTAGAAGCTCCGTTGTTGCATGAATTAATTAATTTCTGTTTAAAAAGCACATTATGTTTTTTGTCTTGCAGGCACTTTTCATGTCTGTCTTCTAAATACATGTGCCCTGGTGTCCCTGCTGTCATGAGCACCTTGCTGGCTAATATAAATGCTTTTTATGCTCACACAACAATTTCAACAAATGTACAGGTTTCTGCTTCAGATCGATTTGCTGCTACCAACTTTGGTGTAAGTATAATCTTTTAAACTTTAAAATTCCTAGTAGCTTATGGGAGTTACATTTCAAGAGACTTTGAACTTAAGATATTCTTGGAATCTTACCGCAGAAAGGACATTTTAGGGAATAGCATAATGGGCTCCAGCTCAAAGTTCATTTGAAAACTTTTTAGTAAGTTAACTTTGACATTCAATAGGAATTTTCATTAGATTGAATCTTCATATCTTAAAGGATCTTTTTCAATGAGGGAAAAACATACATTTTATAAGAGAATGCTGGGACTTTATAGGGAATTCTCAACGTATGCGAATTTGGTATTCAACATTTCAGATTCACTGTCTTGTAGATACAGTTCCCTAGTCAGTGTGAGCTTGGCTGCCTTCTCTGGAACATATTAGGCTCCATTTGCACTTCCTATTGGTTCTTTCTGGTACTGATGGATAGTGGCACATCCTCTAAGTAAAACATAGTAGGTGTTTAAGGAGCCTAAGAAAAACAATCTGTGCCTAATTAAGGCCGTCCATCTGACATATGCAAAGACATCAAGAATGCATTGAAAAGTAGAAATTCAGGCTGGGCGCAGTGGCTCATGCCTGGAATCCCAGCACTTTGGGAGGCCGAGGCGGGTGGATCACAAGGTCAGGAGATCGAGACCATCCTGGCTAACACAGTGAAACCCCGTCTCTACGAAAAATACAAAAAATTAGCCAGGTGTGGTGGCAGACACCTGTAGTCCCAGCTACTCGGGAGCCTGAGGCAGGAGAACGGAGTGAACCTGGGAGGCGGAGCTTGCAGTGAGCCGAGGCCGCGCCACTGCACTCCAGCCTGGTGACAGAGCAAGACTCCGTCTCATAAAAAAGAAAAAACAAAGAAAAGTAGAAATTCAGGGAATCAAAGGAGCCCCAAGAATTTGTCTGTTGCATCTATCATTGTAACTTTCTCTACAAGTATACGGTAACTGAAATTGGCAAGACTGGAAATAGGATGTAAATTAAGAGTATTTCTAGTGAAGTTGTAAGAGTCAAAATTAAAAATTAGTAGAGATGGAGAAGAGAGGATAGATACCAAAGTTTTTCAGGTCATAAAATCAACAGCCTCAATAGCATTTGGTATGTTTGGGGACATGGACAGAGAGGGAAGAAGAAGATGCCTGGAAATATTCCCAGGTTTCTGGTCAGGGCAAATGGGTAGGCAGTAGCACTGTTCAGTAATCCTGTGAGACAGGTTTTTTGTTCTCATTTTTTTTTTCATGGAGGAAACTAAGATCAATTGTGGGAAAATGATTTTTCATGGCACCATATTGTTTCCACTGTACTTCCAATTTAGTTCACTGAATATATTTTTGTTACAGAGTATATTGTTTAGAACTCAAATTTTGAGTTATGTGTCATAGAAAAGAAATAGTTGAGACGTAGCAAATAAAAGGGGGAAAGAAAACACAGTAGGGAAAAAGATGTGTTCCTGTGTTTACTCTTTTTCTGTCCTTTTCCTCTAAGAGAGAAGTGCATGTGAGGTGTATGAAGTGAATTAGAATAATCAAAGGAAACTAAAATTGCTATTTAATGCCAAATCAAATAAAACGCCAGTAAAGGAGACTACTCTTTGGGTTAGGAGTTATGGAGTTTCCTTTTTTATTGAAATTTAGCAAGTCAGTTTAGTCATAAAAGCTTCAGTTCCTCAACACGTTCAGTGAAGAAGATAATTCTTACTTTAACATGTTTCTCAAATTTAAAATAATGATAAAATGAGATACAAGATGGCAAGCCAGTTGATAAAAGTTAAAAGTGTCATTGCATAAAATATGAGGATTTTGTCTTTCCTGCCTTACCTACAGTGTAACCTACAGTATCAGCTACTTTTGTTAGACAGATTGACTCTTGCAGAAGCTGGAACCAAAGAACGCTCCCTAACCAGCTCAACGAACTCCTGTTGTTACCAAATACCAGATCATAGAACAGTTTTGTTATAAAAACCTCATCTTAGTAACAGCACATGTTGTCTTGGGATTTTCACCTATGATGTAAAACATTCTGTGCTATGAAATTGTTTTGCTTCTAATATTCCGTCTGTGTATATTGTGAAGAATAAGTCAACATCGTGGAACACTGAGCTTTTCTCCCTCTGAGAAAGATGTGTGTAAGCGATTAATATCCACCATAAAAACTACCTGGAGGAAAATTAGATAACATGCTCCTTTTCTTCCTGCTGCCCCAAAGAAGAGAGGGCAGATTGATTTCAGCACATTTTAGTATTTCAGTGGCAATGTAGTTATAACAAACTTCATTTTGTAAATCCAATAACTTATTATAGAATAGGACCAAAAGAAAGAGAAATGTTTCTTCAAACTACATCATGAAAAATTGGTGATTTGGTATGTAAATTTGACTATATTTTTCTAGCTATTGAAAATAATGCCATTTGATGAGTAAAATATACTGAAGTATATATCCTGCCTCTACATTGGAGCCTCAGGTTTTTATTCACCTAACTATTAAAGCTGATTCTGTCATCTGGGACTCAATGACAATTATATGCTCCCTTCTTGATCCTTTTCAAAGGTACATAACCCACACATTTTGAGACTCCAAAAAATAAACCAGTGGAAAAAGCTTTCTTACCTATGAGAATTGTAAAACAAGTCTTTAAGAAAACCATTACACATTTAGACCTTTTCATGTATAAATCTTATTTGAAATCATGATGTGGATGAAACATGTTCAAAAATAAAGTGAAAAGGACAGAACCCTTGGGTGTACAGAAGAGATGCAAGCAAAGTTTATCCAGGAAACTGGCTAGACCAATTGGATGACAATTATTTTTTTAAAATGTGATTTTATCTCACCACTGCGCTCCAGCCTGGGAGACAGAATGAGACCCTGTCTCTAAAAAAAAAAAGTGATAATGTAAAAGATAAGGTAAACGATTTTGGGAAAGGGGTAGTATATATCATTAACTGTCATAGAGAGTTCAAGTAAAATGGAGAATGAAATTAACCCACTGAATTTGGCAAGCAGAAGGTCATCAGTCAGTGAAGCAATTGTGGTTGAAGCCTGATTTCATGAAGTTTGTTCAGTGAATGGCATAGAACAAGCTTGTCCAACCCATGGCCTGTGGGCCACATGCAGCCCAGCGTGGCTTTGAATATAGCCCAACACAAATTCGTAAACTTTCTTAAAACATTATGAGACTTATGCATGATATTTTTATTGCTCACCAGCTACCATTAGTGTTAGTGTATTTTATGTGTGGCCTGAGACAATTCTTCTTCTTCCAAAGAAGCCAAAATATTGAATATCGCTGGCATAGAAGCACAGTGATATAAATTAAAGCTCAATTATTCACTAAAATATGATACAGTCATTCAAAATCAGGTTTTTATGGAAGAGGTTCTATAATTGAGCAACACCCATGATATAATGATAAATGAAAAAAGTATGCTAAAAAACTCTCTATGCAATTTAATTCCAACACTGAAAACACACACACACACATACACACACTCACACACACACATACAGGTTTAGAGATGAGACTGGAAGGAAATGTGCTAAAATACCAATGATATAGCCACCTGGTTGGATTATAGCTGACATTTTGTTGGTTTTGTTTTGTATTAATCTTTATACAACAGTCTTTTTGTTTTTATTATACTTTAAGTTCTGGGGTACGTGTGCACAACGTGCAGGTTTGTTACATAGGTTTACTTGTGCCATGTTGGTTTGCTACACCCGTCAACTCATCATTTACATTAGGTGTTTCTCCTAATGCTGTCCCTCCCCTAGCCCCAAACCCCCGACAGGCCCCAGGGTGTGATGTTCCCCTCTCTGTGTCCATGTGCTCTCATTGTTCAACTCCCACTTATGAGTGAGAACATGTGGTGTTTGGTTTTCTCTTCTTGTGTTACTTTGCTGAGAATGATGTCTAAAATTTTTTATAAAATACCTTAAGTCTGTATTAACTTTATAACAAAATTCTGAAAGAAAGGTTGAAATTGGGTGAGGAAATAGACTATTCTTTCAAGGAACTTAAGTGAGAAGATAAAAAGAGAGATTGGGCAAGAGTAAGAAGGTTTTTCCATATAAAAAGAGACTTTATTTTTATTCTCTGCTTGGGTAGGGATTTTTAAACTATTTAATAAGGTAAATATAAATATGTTTATAGTGTTAGGAAAGGAGTTAGTTGCAAGAGTGAGGTTGCGAATTTCTCAGATGGGAGAATAAGTGACTATAAGTACTATCTCAGAGGAAAGGAAGGAAGTGTAGTCATGAGGGCAGAAGGAGAGGCTAGCCTTTAGCACAAGAAAGGACAAGCTCTGCTCTGAAATTCGAGGAAATAGTGTGAGAGTACTTGCAGAGAACACTAAGCTTTTGATATAGAAGTGAAAAGTTGGGGTAGTTGTACCTTATTTTTAGTCCTTCTTTAAAGTTGTCTGGAAGGCCAAGAATTGCTCATTTACAAAACAAGGGCTGTGAAATGGTTGCAGAGGGGAAGAGGGTGGTAAAAGTTTGGATAAGCTACTGAGGGGAATACAAAAAAGAATGTTTCAGGGACATGTAAAAAAAAATTCTTAGTAAAGCTAAAAGTGTCATTTGCTGTTGGGCACTATAAATTTGTTGTCACAATTCTTGTCACTGTGAGACTTTCTTAGGGTGTGTCAGCATTCTGACGCTGATCTATGAGGAGATATAGCCGATTGTTGGATTGACTCTAGGCTGAAATTTTGCAGAAAAGAGGCCATGGGAAGGTAAGGAAATTCATATAAAGATAATGGGGTGAAGGTAAAGTGATTTGCCGTTAGCTCTAGTTTTTGGTAAGTGGAACCATGAGAAGCATGCTGGATAGCAAGAGAGAAGGAGGGGAGAAGTGAGGAAAGGGACAGAGAAAGTGGAGGAGAGAAAACAGGCAGAGACAGAGGATTGTAGGAGGAACGTATTAATAGCACCTTTCAGTTAACATTTGGAAAGGGAAGTCTCAGGTCCAAAAGGTAACTCAGGGAGTAGATTGTTGAAAATTGATTGTAGAATAGTGGTATGCTACAGCTGGCTGGTACCTGCTCATGAGAACTGATTGGTAAATTTTCAGGAATATTGCAAGCTGGTTGTTAAACACAGCCATCCTTGAAATTGGACATATTAAAAGTATTTATAACATTAAAGTTAGCAAATGCTAAAAATCAAGGCTTTTTGCTTTCAGAGAGCCACTTTACCAGCACATCACTGAGTGTAAACGCTATTTGGAGTCCAGACAAATAACTTTATTAGATAAAGTGTCTCTATGTGTGTTGAAGGCACTCATGGGTTGATCAGGAGTTGAAAAGGAACAAAGCTCCATGAGGTGGGAAGCAGTCAATATTTTAATTTTGAAGGTGAAATTTCCTAAACAGGAAATATATTTAGTGAATTATCTTGAAATACAAGTATCAAATAAATCAATAGTAAAATTGATATTTTTGAGCTTTTTTTTAACTTGAATATATACATGCTCAATGTATATAACCAAGTATAAGTGATATTTTTATTGACTAACCAACCTTATAATATTTTCTTTCAGGACATTTTTGGCTGCATTTTCTTTGATCACTTCATATGACAAAAAATTGAAATATTATTTTTATAATTTTCTTTTACTTAGCAGAGTTGACTTTTTTAAATGAACACTTTAGAAGAGTTTGTTTCACTTTCACAATGCCACATGCATTTTAGTAATTTTCACAAAATTTGGGAAAACACCAATTTTTTTTTATATGTGATGTAAAAGCAAAAATTACAGCTGACAAAGTTGAACAGGCAAAGTGAACTTTATTCAAGGCTATTGCAATAGGGGAGAGAGGTCAGAGCTCAGTTAGAGCTCACCTCCACTGAAATGAAAGGCAGGACTAAAATAAGGAGAAAGTAGTGAAGGGTGATAGTGGAGAGGTTGATCAATGGGATGTAACCAGTGCACTGAGTAATTGTGAGTTTGCCATTTTTTCTTCTGTGATTAGGCCATCTTCGTTTGCTAATTACAGCCATGGAAGTTAGGCTCCTATCTTCCCAAGGAGGGTCAGAGGTAGGAGTGCTCTCTCCTTGATAATTACATTTCAAAGGGAAGGCTCCCAAGTCTTTCAGGAAGACATTTTTGGATTATGAAACCAGCAAGAGGCTTTACAAAATATTTCCATGTGAAGGGGCAGAAAAAGAATTTACAGTTAAAAGTTTTCTAAATAAAATGCTTTAAGAAAACGGAGGTTGAGACCTAGAGTCAGGAAGAAGCCTGTCTAACCAGGCTGAGGGGAAGTTAAGGATGTCTTCATCAGTGAACAATAACATTTCAATGCTTTTCAAGTTTTCCTGTGAAGGGACTCTTTAAATATACTTTGAATTGGTGAAATTTATTAATTATTTTGTCATTGAAAGCATCATTTTAGTGGTATTCCATAATTGTATGATATTTCTCTTGGTATCAGAATTAATCTCAAATCAATAAGAGCTGTAAATGTATGTCCAGTATGTTCATATGTCTAAGACTAATTGAATTATTTTAAAATTATCAAAATTGCCTATGCATTACTTCTGTTTGAAATGTCTTTCTTAATGAATTGCTGGTTTTGGTATGATCTGGAAAAAAAGTATTACAATTTGCTTGTTGTGTTCTGAATTATTTTTATCTTATTCCCGAAAATTTTACAAAAATCTAAGATAGCATGAATACATGGCTAGCTCCTCTCAGGGATGCTGAAGCAGGTGAGGGCTGAGGAGCTTAAGCATCATTAGCTTCTGGTTAAATTCATCCCTGCTGTTGAAGCCAGACTTTGAGAAAGAAAGGAAGAAAATAATGAGAGAAGCTGAGAGTGAAGCAGAGGTTATCATATTCCTTCCTTACAAGAGCTTTTGCTTCCACAGTTCCCCAAATCCTGGTGGGAACTTCCTGAACGTGCACAGTCAGGGGAGCAACTGCCTCTTCCCCCTGCCCGTGGGCCAAATGCAGTCCACCAACTCACCAACTGGTTTTGTAAGGCCCATAAGCTAAGAATATTTTTTTTTAAATATTTTCTAATGTTGAAAAAAAATTTTAAAGACTGTTATTTTGTGACACATTAAAACTACCTAAAATTCAAATTTTCACATTCGCAATCAAGTTTCATTGGGGAAAACAATCAGCTACTTATTAGTTTTACATGTGTCTCTGGCAGCTACTGTGCTACATTCTCAGACTGAATACTTGAGACAGGTTGTAAAGTGAAAATATTTCCTACCTAGCCCTTTGTAGACAGTTTGCCAATCCCTGAGTCTAGTTATTCTGGTTAGCTAGATTAAACCAAGTTGGGAGTTTTTTTTTTTGCTTGAATTTATCTTTTATTTATTTTAAAAGAATTTATTTAAATTTCCTAATTGGATACATAATAGTAGTACATATTTATGGGGTGTTACAAGATAAATTTTGATACATGCATACGATATGTAATGATAAAATCAGAATAACTGGAATATCTATCATCTCAAGCTTTTATCATTTCTTCATGTTGGGAGTTTTCCACTTCCACTCTTTTAGTTATTTTGAAACACACAACCAATTATTGTTAACTATAGTTGCCCTTTGTGTTACCAAACACTGGATCTTATTCTTTCTAACTGTATTTGTGAACCTATTGTAATATTTATTATTATTTTTATTATTGATTTGCCCCTACTAGAGATATGTGGACCTTATTTAATAAAAAAACTGAATAATGTGGCAGTTTTAGATATTGTGCCATGTCACTCGGGGAAACATTTTTTAATCACACAGTCTTTCGTTATTCCTCAAATCACACCCTACAGGCAGTAGGCCTCCTCTGCTCTGCAAAGGCAATCTCACTCTAGTTAAATAGAAATTGTTGTAAATAAAATGAAATTTCAGGCTGTCCTGCTGTTTAAAGAATCTCTGTAAAAATTCAATCAGCAGCGTACTTTTAATTTCACATCACCTGATGTTGTTCTGGATTCAGTGACAAGAAGCCCAGCAGTTTTCTTCACAGTTTTCTATTTTCCTTGAACATAAATTTCCCAGCTGGGCACCGAAGACTAGGTAGGGAAACCAAATGTGTGGATTGTATCAGTCAGAATTCTGTTCAACTGCATGAAACAGAAACTCACTAAATACATTTAACTTAATAAGATTTCCCCCTTTGCTCCCCAACCCATGGAAACTAAGTTCAGACGTAAGGAATTCAGAGCTGGTATAGCTACTCAGTATTGTGATATTTTAAAAGAGTGGGCAGTAGGGTTAGGATGGATGTAGGCAATCCTTTTTTTCTCCATTCATTCTTTCCATTTTCATCTAATGGGCATGAAATAAGTGCTCTATCTTCTGGAGCCTATTAGAGTTTTAGGTGGAAAAAGGGAAGAAGCACAAAGGGCAAAAGTTAAAAAGTCTGAAAGGTATACCTAACAAAGAATTATACAGCAAACACTAATGTAATAAACACTACCTGCCAAGCACTCTTTTTAAATATTTCAAAACAGTAAGTTGTTGGTGGTATGGTAGCTGGGTCTATTTTATTTAATAAGCTGTCTACATCTCATTGGCCAAACCATGTCATGTGGTCATCCTCGGGGGAAAAGGGCTCTGAGAAGGTCAGCATTTCTTATGGGCACATTTGACATACGACATTCTTTTAGTAAGAAGCAGTGGAAGAATGGATATTGGGCAGACAATCAGCACCATTTGCCCCAGTGAGTATAAGAGGGCCAATGATTTGGGCCATAGTATGGTTGATCAGTCACTTCAACCATCTTGATGATTTGCGCCAATCACAGAGATAACATGAGGCATCCAGAGATGTGATACGAATCGCACTCACTTTAATAACCAACTGAATGATTAACTTTACTGTGGCCTAAACTAATTATTTTAGTGGTTCTCTTTTTCTATCTGGATTGAGGGCCACCAACCCAAATGCATGGAAGTTGGAGAGTTAAGAAAGGGCTGCATAGTTCGCCTCATCCCCTGGGAAGGTATAATGGAGAGTGGCAGAGAAAGATCTAAGACGTTCAACTCATCTGTATTTTCTGTAGCTTTGCTGGGATAAAGGGTCTTAACCTGCCTAACCAGATTGCATGCTTCTGGAAGGCAGGACTTATTTCTCAGGCTCCTCTATTGCCTCCACAGAGGTTAACACAGAGATGATACTCAAACTTTCTTCACTGATGTATAAATCTGATGATGGCAGTTCATTCAGAAAATTGGAGTTTCAGCTTAGGAACAGTTTACCACCTCCTGTTAATATTCAGCTCACTCCATCAAGATCAGTGACTTATATACCCCATAAATCCACCTCCTATGTGAAACTACTGGGAAAAGTTTTCATTTTTGTCAATATCCTCCAAAGTGCAATTTGGTGTTTACAGAATATTAATGTTGGCAGGGATGTTTTATGTCATTTAATCTTACCTCTCCCATTTTTTTTTTTACTTTTGATGAGAAAACTGCAATTCAGAATAGTGGAGTGTCTACCTCTAAGGTTTGCATGTGTGACTTTTGTGTTTTGATTTTGTTTTTATTTAATCCATCCAACTTTAACCATACACTTAATAAGAGAAAAACTCTTTATTCTCACCATCTTCAAATACTTCTGTGAAGAGGACAGTTCAACACTGATACTGCATCAAGTGGAAGCAACGGCAGTTTTTTGGCTGCATTTTTATACTAATTTTAGCACTAAATCATACACAGCCTTTAAAAGCAATTGATCCTTTCAGATTATAAAGTCTACATTTGCTTCCAAAAAGAAAATTTTTTTTGAAATTGGTTTTGACAAAAACAACACCTGCTCCCACTTCCGTAGGAGGGAGAAGTGTAAAAAACTGTAATATATTGTCTGGAGAAGGGGCATGAAGTACAGGAATAAAAAGAAGAATGGGTTGCATTTTCTCTTGCTGATACGTTGTATTGTTGTGAATTATTCCACATAGAGAAATGTACTGGCAATTTATTTGTCTGATCTCTTTCTACCAAATGCGAGTCTCTAGATACTTTGTTAGAACAATTACACATTTCTCATTCATCATAGAGAGGAGGAAGTATGACTTATTGAAAAGAACATGAATTTGGTATCAAAGAGACCTGAGTTTGAATCACTGCTATGCCACATAGTAACTTTATGATCTTGGACAAGTCATTAATATATCTGATCCTTTCTATAAAATAGAGACAAAACTCAGAATTATTATGAGGCCTCTAGAGTGGTCATTTATTTCCATTCTCCTATTTTGTGTTTGCTTTGTACAGAGGGAAAAATTCATAAAACTACTGGACCAGTTGCATAACTCTCTGAGGATTGATCTGTCAAAGTATAGGGTATGTAGAAATTTACTTGCATAAAAGAAAACTGCTGTGTTTGGTTTAGATAATTTCTTGCTATGTAAAAATCACCCATCATGGAATAGAAAAATAAAAATATTGATCTCAGGTGCTGTCACCCTTAGAAATCATCCATTAGGTCTCCTTTGTTGTTCAGATTCTTTACCCTACATAGACTACAACAATACTCTGTGTGTGTGTGTGCGCGCGCACATGCAGCTTTAATTTTGTAATTTCTAAAATAGCCATCAGATTCAATGACCCTCAGCTAATTCATGAAGTAGACTATGGCCCAGTCCTCATTCTGAAAGCTCATCGTTTGTTAGTGAAATATTCCACTGATACTTCCTCAATTTCTGAGCTTCCTACTTAATTTACTGCTTCATTCTCTTTCCTCCTGGATTAGGGTACCAAGAGTACCATGTGCTCTTGCAAAGTTGTACAGAATTCATTGTCAACAATTCCACATATCACCTCCTGGGGAAACACATACACATACCACAAATATATTCATGTATATATGTGATAAATATACACACATATAATTTTAGTTACAAAATATTTTAGTTACAAAAATTTAGTTACAAATTTTAGTTACAAAATGTCTATGATGATAACTAATACATGCTCTTATATCTTACATTCTTTAACAATTTATCCTATACATCTTTTCTTATTTGAACTTATCTATCTCCTATGCATTCATTTTTTATTAGTCTCTTATTGACAGATACTTTAATTGCATGCTTATGGAAGTTATAATACCAAATTTAATTTGGTATTATTTCATATTGGTTATTTCATGTTGGGTCTGGGGCCAACATAATGAGAAGAGGACAACCATTAAGCTATTGGGAGAGATATTTGGGGGCAACAAGGGCCTGAAGTCACCTCATCATAGGCACACTAACCCTGTTCAAGTTCATGAATATCTCATAATTAGCTGTGGGTTTCCTAATGGCTCTTTAGAAAAGCATGTTAATAGGTGAAATTGACCAAAGTAAAAATTCTTTCTTAGTTCAAACATTTCATAATTATAACTTTTCATTCCTTCAAATTATGAACATCTGTATTTTCAAATGATACTTCTCATCAAATCTTGCTAAAAGAAACCTTTTATTAAAATCCATAGTGTTTCAGGAAAGACTATATGATGCAAACTTATTTTTTTAACTTTTAAAGTTTTTTGTGACTAAAAGTAAATGCAGCACATGTATAATTTCTGAAGTATTTTTTATAAAAATACTTATCTTGAGAAAATCATGAAAAATTTTTCCTATGTATGCTACACTTCTTCCTTTTAGTAGCAAGACTATTTTAGAAGCAAGCATTAATAACATCATAACATTTTAATAATGATATTGTTTTGCATTTATTGCATTGTAACTATAAATAGAAGAGTGCAGCTTTCCAAAAGTATAAAAATATAATATTTCCAAATTGTTTATATTCTATAATGTTTTATGATAAAAATGTTTTAAGAATACTTTAGGGGTATTTTAAAAATTGTATACAGTTTACTTTCCAATTTCTTTTATGAGAAGCTAATTTTAGTTTATTTTCCCACTGGAGATTTACTACTGACGACCTTATCCATTTTCTGTTTCCTGATTAACCAGGAAAACTTTCCTGCAAGCAATACTGAAAGACTGCAAGACCTGAAATCAACTGTTGACCTGTTAACAAGTATCACCTTTTTTAGGATGAAGGTATCTCATTTTATTTCTGTCACTGTTTTGGTGTGACATAGAATACATTCATCCCCTGGTAAAGTGTTGCTTTACCCTCCTCTTGATCAAGTACTGTGTCAACCCCATCGATTAAGCTGTACTATCTTTGCCTGAACTCAATGAATCTTCCAATATAAGGTATAGTGAAGAAGAGATTATCCTAGACATTTAAAATACTCTGATACATTTGGCTCTAATTTAGTTCTCAGTCAAATCTGTCTTAGATAGAGCTCTCTAGTAAGTGGATGTGGCACTTAAAAAATTTCCAAAGAATGTTAAATGGAAATGGAGTTCACTTCTAATTTTAGTTTTAACTTAGATGTTTTGCTGACTTTTTTGCTACAAGAAAGTGGCTTACTCTTTTAAGTTTACCACAATTGTGGCAACTTCCATTTTCAGCACTAGGAATGTCTGTGTAGGAATATATTTGATCACCTATCTATTGGTATCATTGGCTAGGCCCTACAAACCAGGGATTTCTTAGATATATCATTTCTGCTTTAATTGCAAGTTCTCTGCAGTCATAGTTCTGGCCTGCAGTGCAACTTATGTGAAGCATTTTCAGAAACTACTTGCCAGGCTATGGGCTAAAATATATGCTTTTTGAAAGAGAGTATTGCGATGCTTATTCAGAAAATTCCTAAATAGAGACAACTTTTTTTCTTTGCATTTGCCCATAATTTTTTTCACTAGAACCTCTAAAAGTGGCATTTTGTAATGAAAGAGAGACACGAAGGGAAACCATACTATATCAGTGCTCATTTAGATTCTTTAAAGTTGAATTAAAATTCATTTGGTTTAAAATCAGGCTAACTAGGTGACTAGGATAAATAGAATTTACATCAGTTCTAATCTACTGTCAGTAGCTACTGGAACAATGTGCAGATAATGATGGCAAGACCCAATCAAGTTGACTTAGATTGACAGGTGACATCTGCCATTGACACTGAGGAGTGAGGAATGGGAGTGAGGGTGGGGCGTGCCAGCACAGTGCTACCCATCTGCCATGCCTCCTTGATTAAAAACACTATCTCCTTAAACTTGTAACTACTCTTCCCCAACCCTCACTACCAGCTGATGACTTCGCTCCCTATTTCAATGAAAAAAAAAAAAAAATACGAGGAAAGAAAGAGGAGCATCCTCAAGCTCCAATCACACACTCCCACCACCTACCCCAGTAGGTACTTCCTTGCATGTGTCCACATATTCTTTCTTTTTTACTATTGATAAGCCATCTGTTTTCTTAGAAAATGTGGTCTCTTCTACTTGTGCAATTGATTTTGTCTTCTCTTGTGCACTAAAATACTGGTCCAGCAATCCTCTCCATTTTCCTGAATTGTCAGCTTTCCCCTATGTACGTGCTATTGATTTTACAGTCTTCAAAATGCCACTTGGCTTCACTTTCTTTTATAGCTACTACCCCAGTTCATTTCCCTTAATAGCAAAAGTCCTTGAAATTGTCATCCATACATTTCCTTCCAGTTAATTTCCTCATATTATCCTTTGAACAAATTTTCTTCTCCTGTTATCCTTTTTTCTCATTGCAGAGAGTAAAAATCACTCTTTTGTTGCACAGTCCTATTAGTTTTGATAAACGTGTAGTTATATAACCACCAGAGCAATAAGATATAGAACAGTTCCATGAGCCTACACAATTCCCTTGTGCTACACCATTGTTGTCAACCCTTCTCCCACATGCTGGTAACCACTGATTTGTTCTTTGCCTATAGCTTTGCCTTTCCTAGAACATCATGTAAATGAAATTGTACACAATGTACCATAACACAACAGAGATTCATTGGTGTTGAGTGTATCAACAATCCACTACTGTTAATTGCTAAGTAGTAATTCTTTGTTATATATGTACTACCAATTTATCCATTCCCTCACTGACAGATATCTGAGTTATTTCCAATTTTGGTTTATTACAAATAAAACTATTTTAAATAAGCGTGGGATTATAGTTGTAAACATACATTTTTATGTTCCTTGGGTTAAATCCTCAGCAGCAGCGTGTGAAAGTCCCAATTCTTCTACATCCTCTAGCAAAACTCTTGGGATTTTCCATGTTATGTATGTATGTATGTATGTATTCTAGTAGAAGTGATGTTGCATTATCTTAATGTATTAATTTTATTGGTCTACAAATTAATAATATTGAGAATTTTGGGGGGTTGACTTGCTATCTGAATATCTTCTTTTGTGAAGAATGTTGAAATTTTTACCCATATTTGTTAGCTGGCTTTCTTACTATTAAGGGCAATTTAATTTTAATTATTTTAAATTGATAGATCAAATTGCATGTATTTGTTGTGTACAACATATTGTTTTAAAATATATATACATTGCAGGATGGCTAAATCTAGCTAATTAACATATGCATTACCTCACAAAGTTATCATTTTTGTGAGGAGAATATTTAAAATCTACTTTCTTGCATTTTTCAAGAATACAATAGTCTTGAGTTTTGAGAGTTTTTATATGTTTTGGATACATTTTTTTTGGCAGATATGTGATTTGCTATTATTTTTGCCTTGTTTGTGCCTTGTCTTTTAATTGTCTTTAAAATATATTATATAGCAAGTTTTAAATTTTGGTCTACTTTATCATTTTTTTTTTCTAATTATGGATAATGCTCTTGGTTAAACCAACATCACAAAGAGGTTTTTTGGTGTGTTTCTTCTGAAAGATTGGTTTTACCTTTTATATTTGGGCATATGTTTTATTTAGAATTTTGGGGATTTTTTTGGTGGTTGTTTTTGTTTGGTATAAGGTATAAAGTGTGAATCAAGGATAACATTTTACATATTTATGTTTAAGAGTTCCAGCAGCATTTATTAGAAAGATTTTCTTTTCTCCATTAAATTGTTTTTGGTATTATTATAAAAAATTAAATTGACCATATATGTATGGGTCTATTTCTGAACTCTCTATACTGTTCAGTTGTTTGTACATCCACCACTACCATCCTATCTTGATTACTGTGACCTCATAGCAAATCATAAAAAAAAGATAATGTGCATCCCACCTCGTTTCTTTATTTTTCACAGTTGTATAGGTGATTATCATTCTTTCTAGGATTTTAATTGAGATTTCATTTCATCTATAGATCAATCTGGAGAGAACTGACATTTTAACAATATTAAAACTTCAACTCTGTCCTTAGTTTTTGGCCACACTGCAATCAGACTTTTACTCTCTCACTTCCCAAAAATAAGTTGTCAACATCGCATGTTATATTTCCCTCTTATACCATTAGTTCTTGTGGGGGTGGGCGGGGGCTCTCTACTGCTTTATTCTTTCTCATTTGTCTGTTGTCACAGATTTAGAATTATGTAAGATTTAACCGGATTTATTTCTTGGACCTCTTCTCTTCACCATCCATACTCAACCAGTGTTGTTTCTTTACATTCTTCTGTAAGATAATAATTTCCAAATTTATATCTCTAACCAGAACTTTTCCACAACTGTAGATTCATTTTTCCAAATACCTTCTTGAAATTCATGTATATGCCTAATAGGCTTCTTAAACTGTTCAGAATTGAGCTCCTGAGCTCCCATCCACAGTTTTTCCCATTTAAATTGAAGTCACCTCCCTTATAACAGTTGCTCAGGCTAAAATACTGGGGACAACTGGAGTCAGTTCTCACACAAGTCATCCAGTCTGTCAGCAAATCCTGTTTGCTCTTTTTTTCTAAAATTTACTGGAATATGATTTCTTCTAATAATTTATAATCCTACCACCTTGATCAAGCATCATCTTCTCTAGACTAAATTTTAACATTATTCTCATAATTGGTCTTTCTATTTTTTTCATAGCCCACTTTAAGGCAGCATAAGGGAGCCTTATAAAGATAGTTATTTTGCTAAAATTACACCATTTTGCTCTTATGCTTAAACTATCCAATTCCTTCCCACCTCACTAAAAGCTAAGATTCTTATAATCGTCTATATGTAGTTTCCCCTTGTTCTCACCCTACATCTTCGTTTACCATTGCTGTTTATTGTATTAGTTCTATTCCATTGAAACACTTCCTATCCTTCTTCTGTTTTACGTTTCAACATGCATCATCATGTAATGTATCTTATATATTTATTTTGTTTATTATCTACTTGAACTTAAGCCCATGAGGAAAGGGATTTTTATTTCTATCGTTCATTGCTGTATCACCATTATCTGGCATATAGAAAGCGATAAATATTTGTTGAGTGATGGAATGGAATGAAATCAAAGAATGCATGAACACTATTAACTGGTCACATTAAGTGTTTTTATTTGAGTGTTTATAACCATCATCATTTTCAATAAGTTTTTATATCAGAAAGTTGTAATGTTTACACATTTAAAACCACATGGTAAGAAGACATTTACTGAACATAGAAAAAGCAACTAAAAGTCTTTATGGAATATATATTTGAGTAGTTTATACTAGATTACAATGTGTTATTGTTGCATTTGAGAAAATGAGTGTCTGTCTTTGTCTGTCAGGTTCTGGAGCTGCAAAGCCCCCCAAAAGCAAGCATGGTGGTGAAAGACTGTGTAAGGGCTTGCCTGGATTCTACATACAAGTATATTTTTGACAATTGCCATGAACTCTACTCCCAGCTAATAGACCCGGTAAGAAAATATGTATGTCTTTTATAATCCCCACTTTTGTTTCTAATATCTGTTTCAATACATTTAGCATGAGAGTAAATAGAAAAGTATGTTCATTTAATTTCATATTAACTGCAAATTTGAAAATTTTCATATCTTTTCTTCACATTTGAATATCACCTTCTCATACATGAACTAATTCACTCCTTACAATAACTTTGTGTAGTAAAGGCACATATTGTTTAAGGTTTTAGCTGAAGAATCAGTTTCAGAAGAATGAAGAGATTTTCTCAAGGTCACACAGTGGGTAGGTGGAAGATTTGGGACTACACATTAGGATTCCAACTCCCGTTTCTATGTTCTTCCCCTAACTCACACTGCCTCCCATATCATTTTATTTCATTTATTTATTTTTTGAGAAGGATTCTCACTCTGTCACCCAGGCTGGAGTGCAGTGGCGCAATCTCAGCTCACTGCAACTTCTGCTTCCTGGGTTCAAGCAGTTCTTCTGCCTCAGGCTCCCCAGTTGCTGGGATTACAGACATGAGCCACCATGCCCAGTTATTTTTTTTTTATTATTTTTAGTAGAGACGGGGTTTCTCCATGTTAGCCAGGCTGGTCTCGAACTTCTGACCTCAGGTGATGCGCCCGCCTTGGCCTCCCAAAGTGCTGGGATTACAGGCATGAGTCACCACCCCTGGCCTATGTGTTAATTTATTAAGAAATATTTCAAAAACACAATTTAAATCAAAACCACAATGAGATACAATCTCACACCAGTAGTAATGGCTATTATTATTATTTTATTATTTTAAATTTTTATTTCCATAGGTTTTTGGGGAACAAGTGGTATTTGGTTATGTAAGTAAGTTCCTTAGTGGTGATTTCAGTGCACCCATCACCCAAGCAGTATACACTGAACCCAATTTGTAGTCTTTTATCCCTCACACCCCTCCAACCCTTTCCCCAGAGTCCTCAAAGTCCATTGTATCATTCTTATGCCTTTGCGTCCTCATAGCTTAGCTCCCACTTATGAGTGAGAACATACAATGTCTGGCTTTCTATTCCTGAATTACTTCACTTAGAATAATAGTCTTCAGTTCCATCTAGGTTCCTGTGAATGCCATTAGTTCATTCCTTTTTATGGCTGAGTAGTAGTATTCCATTATGTGGAGATATAGATATAGATATAGATATCATAGTTTCTTTATTCACTCATTGATTTATGGGCATTTAGGCTGATTCCATATTTTTGGAATTGTAAATTGTGCTGGTATAAACCTGCATGTGCAAGTATATTTTTTGTTCATGAACTTCTTTTCCTCTGGGTAGATACCCAGTAGTGAGTTTTCTGGATTAAATGGTAGTTCTACTCTTAGTTCTCTACGAGATCTCCACACTGTTTTCCAAAGTGGTTGTACTAGTTTACATTCCATCAGCAATGTAGAAGTATTCCCTTTTCACTGCATCCAAGACAACATCTTTTTTTTTTTTTTTTTTTTTTTTACTGTTTTACTATGGCCATTCTTCCAGTAGTAATGTGGTATTGCATTGTGGTTTTGATTTGTATTTCCCTGATCATTAGTGATGTTGAGCATTTTTTCATGTATTTGTTGGTCATTTGTATATCTTCTTTTGAGAATTGTCTATTCATGTCCTTCACCCACTTTCTGATAATAATTTTTTCTTACTAATTTGTTTGAGTTTCTTGTAGATTCTGGATATTAGTCCTCTGACAGTTGTATAGATTGTGAAGATTTTCTCCCACTCTGTGGGTTGACTGCTTACTCTGCTGACTGTTCCTTTTGCTGTGCAGAAGCTTTTTAGTTTAATTAAATTCCACCTATTTATCTTTGTTTTTGTTGCATTTGTTTTTGGGTTCTTGGTTATTAAGTCTCTGGGTAAGCCAATGTCTAGAAGGGTTTTTCTGATGTTATCTTCTAGAATTTTTATAGTTTCAGGTCTTAGATTTAAGTTCCTTGATCTATCTTGAGTATATTTTTGTGTAAGATGAGAGATGAAGATCCAGTTTCATTTTCCTACGTGTGGCTTACCAATTATCCCAGCAGTATTTGTTGAATAGGGTATTCTTTCCCCACTTTATGTTTTTGTTTGCTTTGTTAAAGATCAGTTGGCTGTAAGTATGTGGGTTTATTTATGTGTTCTCTATTCTCTTCCATTGGTCTATGTGCCTGTTTTTATACCAGTACCATGCTGTTTTGGTGACTATGGCCTTATAGTATAGTTTGAAGTTAGGTAATGTGATGTCTCCAGATTTGTTCCTTTTGCTTAGTCTTGCTTTGGCTATGTGGGCTCTTTTTTGGTTCCATATAAATTTTAGGACTGTTTTTTCTAGTTCTGTGAAGAATTGTGGTGGCATTTTGATGGGAATTGCATTGAACGTATAGATTGCTGTTGGCAGTATGGTCATTTTCACAATATTGATTCTACACATCTATAAGCATGCAGAATGACTATTATTAAAACATCAAAAAACAATACATGCTGGTAAGGCTGCAGAAAAAAGGGAATGCTTATACACTGTTGGTGGGAATATAAATGTGTTCAGCCACTCTGGAAATCCGTATGGAGATTTCTCAAAAAACTTAAAACAGAACTACCGTTTGACCTAGCAATTCCATTACTGAGAATCTATACAAAAGAAGATCAGTTTTTCTACAACAAGATAAATGCACTCATGTATTCATCGCAGCACTATTCACAAAAGCAAAGACATGGAATCAATCTAGGTGCCCATCCGCGGTAGACTGGATAAAGAAAATGTGGTATATACATACCATAGCATACTATGTAGCCATAAAAAAAGAATGAAATAATGTCCTTTGCAGCAACATGGATACATCTGGAGGCCATTATCCTAAACAAAATAACACAGGAAAGGAAAACTAAATACTGCATAGTCTCATTTATAAGTGAGAGCTTATAAAGATGGGAACAATAGAAACTAGGCCTATTGGCAATGGGAGAAGGCTTAAAAAACTAACTGTTGGGTCCTATGTTCAGTACCTGGGTAAGGGGATCTGTCGTACCCCAAACCTCAGCATCACACAATATATTCACGTAACAAACCTACATATGTACCTCATGAATCTAAAATAAATGTTGAAATTATTTTTTAAAATTTCAGGAATACAAAAGAAAATATAGAAAGCAAATCAAACATGTATATGCTTACTACCAACTAGCTATAACCATATGTTGACATTTTCCAGTATTTCTCTGCTCTTGTTTAAAGACATTACACGTTACACATAAAATAGTATTTTGCTTTGTATTTCCCAATCCCATCCCACTCCTTTTTTGTCCTTTGGAGATGAACACTATTCTAATATTGGTGAGTTTGAAATATTTTCACATATGATCAATGAATGCTTGAGTTTTATGTTCTGTGAATTGCCTGTCAGTCTTTTGTGTGTGTTTCTCTTGGTTTGCTTGTCTATTGCTTATTAACTTATAGAAAAATCTAAAAATATTGTGGATACTAATCCTTTTTTGGTTATGTGGATTTCATAGATTACTTCCCCCTTGATGACACATCTTTTTTGTTATATTGAAGTTTTCTAATGCATACTATGACATATATAGCTATTACTTCTATAAAATTGACTTTTACAAATGTATTCTAGCTTGGGCAACCTTGGCAACATAGTGAGACCCTATCTCTACAATTTTTTTTAATTAGCTGGGTGTAGTGGTATGTGTCTATAGTCACACCTACTTAGGAGGTTAAGGTGATTAGAGTGAGCCCAGGAATTGGAAGTTAGAGTGAACTATGATAGCTCCCCTGCATTCCAGCCTTGGCGACACAGCAAAACCCTATCTCTATTTTTTTAAAAGAATGTGTCTACTGCCTATCCTTTCCTGAATAGTGTACTTGCTCCACTAGATATCAAAAATTGTGTGATTATCCATGAAACATTAAGTTTACTTGGGAGAGGCAAATTCTAGAAAGCAAATGTTAGATGAAGGCAAGTAAGACTCTTCCAAACTGAATTTTTAACTAGGTTTTATATAGTATGATATATTTCTGAGGTCACTGTTTTTTGTTTTTGTTTGCTTGTTTTTTGCTTTATAAGAAAACATATTAAGCTGAGTTTGGCATTGTATAAGCAAAACAATATATAACCACATACTTGTTCATAACTTCAGCTTATCAACTCTGTTAGATATGCTCTAGTTTTAAAACTTGGTCCTCCAGGATTACTAGGAGCTAAATTGGTTCTCAATTGTATTTCCCCGTGAGTAGTTTTCTAATGACTTTTCTTTGTCTAATCTCTGCTTTCCATCTTCCTCCCATAGGGCTCTTTCAATTCTTTTAAATTTTTCAACATCATTATCTTTATTTTACCTAAAGGCTAAGATTGAAACTTTTTATTGTACCATGTAATTACCCATGCATAACTTTTTTTTTTTTTTTTTTGACAAAGTTTTGCTCTGTCACCCAGACTGGAGTGCAGTGGCGCAATCTCGGCTCACTGCACCCTCTGCCTCTTGGGTTCAAGTGATTCTGCTGTCTCAGTCTCCTGAGTAACTGGGATTACAGAGGCCCACCACCTTGCCTGACTTACTTTGTATTTTTAGTAGAGACAGGGTTTTATCATGTTAACCAGGCTGGTCTCAAACTCCTGACTTTAGGGGATCCACCTGCCTCAGTCTCCCAAAGTGCTGAGATTACAGGCGTGAGCCACCACGCCTGTCCCCATGCATAACTTTACAATCAATCTTACTAGATTTCACCAGGTTCAGTTTCCTACTCCTCACTCCTGAACCAAACTGCTCTGCTCTGATGAGCCCTAAATTTTATAATTTCCATGAATCAGTCATCCTTTTTCACATCCCTGCATTTATGCATTTTGTTCTATATACCTAAAAAAACTCTCCCTCCTTCCCTGCTTTCATTAAAATCCAGCTCAGATATGATCTTTGTTAAAGAAAAACTTATTCATTACACCCATTACAGAATGGTAAGGCAGACTATTCAAAGAGGACTATTACAATAGTTACACAGGAAGGCTACCGCAATGGGATTTTATAGTGGAAAAGAGAAATTGGGCTCAACTGTGAATACCACAAGGAAAAGTGGGAATTTATAGCCAAGGAGCTGAGTTAAGGGGAGGGACTTAATGGATAGAAATTACTAAGAGGTAACATTTGAGGTAAGAGAGGATCCTGGCCAACAGATCTGATGGGATTCTTGCTGAAAGCAGACCAGGGTGATCAAATATCACCGGAAGCACTGTGGAGGAAGGAAACCTGATCAGATATCAAAGTGTGATCAGATATCAAGGATGAACAATTCTGGCTAAACTGAGAAGATTCTTGCTAAACTGGACAATGCAGAAACTAACATGGGAGCTCAAAAGTTGAGGTCTGGTTAAAAAGAGAGCTCAGAAGAGTTTGATCAAAGTTTGGTCAAAGAGAGAATCTTTATCATTTCCTCATCTACTAATTAATACTCCGTGGATGAATTAAACTGCCAAAGTAAAGTGGCATACCTTACTTGATGTCTTTCTAATACATAAATAATAATAACAACAATAATAAACAAACAGTTTATTTCTGTAAGAGAGCTTCGTAGGTAGTTCCCATAAAGCAAACATGCCCCTAACAAAAAGTAAATGAATTATGTCACATCAAAATAATCTAATATCACTTAATGTCTTCTGACTTGGCTTTCAGAAAAGATAATTACATGATTTTCTTACTAGTTTTATTTTTAGGTAGATAGATCTTAGATTTTATGTGAAATTTTGTCAATGTAGGGAATGCTTGGGGCTAAGCTTTAAATCTTGGAAAAACACTTTTTCATCAACATTGTTATTATTTGAAATTCGAAAGGAAGCATCCATTGGAGGTGAATTATTTAGGGGGCTAATACTCTCTAGAGCCCTTTTGAAGCCATCTAGGAATATTTCAAATGATTAAGCCTTGTCTCCCCTCAGTTGGCTGCAACTCCACGCTCCTAAGAATTCAAGTTAAGACCTTTTTGTCTTAACTTAGCGTACGTCTCACTTGTCTTCAAATTCTAATTATTTAATTCAAAATTAAATACCTTCATTTCAAAATGTATCAAGAATCAGACTACTTTTCACCAGATCCATGCTTCTACCCTGGCTCAGAACCATAATCATTGTTCACTTGGATTACTATGTAACTTCCTAAGAGAGCTCAATGTGTCTACCCCATCACCTTATGTTTATTCTCAACAGAGCAGCCAGAATTATTTTTTAAAAAAGGAAGTCAGATTATATCACTCTTCTGCACAGAATGTTCTAAGGCCTTTCATTTAAGTTAAATTCAAAGTCCTACAAAACTCCACATGATCTGGTCCATGTTACGCTTCTCATCCCTCTTACTCTAATTCTGTCCCCTCGCACATATCTCCATGTGACTGGAGAGTCAATGAAGAGTTGATGCGCAGGGAAGTAATGTGAACAATGCTTTACCCCTGCTTTTTATGACAGAGACAGAACTTAGGACAGTGCCGAGTAGGTGCTCACAAAAGCATTTGTTGAATGAATTGAGTAAATAAATAAACTGATTTTTCTCCAAATAATATGGTAAGAACTTACAGGTATATTTCAACTATGATAAACAAGATTGAATGAAATGCCCTATTCTGTGGTAGACTCTCAGTGCTTGCCTAAGGCCTCTTGCACTTACTCTGGGTCATGTGGCAGGATCCCAGATGATGAGATATGGGAAAGGTAAATGAAGGTCACTTCTAGTCCCAACCCATAAAAACATCTTGTCACCTGCAGTGCAATAGCCTGGAAGGATGCATATTCCAGATGGCAGAGCTGCCAGGTGGAGAAGGGCTGCCTAGTCAGCCCCAGACTTTGGACGTTTAAGAAATAATCTTTGATTGTATTAACTCACTGATATTTGGATATTTATTTGTTACCATAGCACAAGCTGGCTTATTTTGACTAAAAGAACTTCAACTCCTTTTCCAACCTGGCACCCCACTATTTAAAATATGTCCATGTTTATGTGACTATCCTATTTATAAATCTTGACCAGCTCCCCATTTACTCACAGGATGAAATCCAGACTCTCCCATTATCCACAGTGCCTCTAAGGTCTAAGCCCTGATTATCACTCCTGACTTCAACATCATCTCCACATTGCATTCCATGATTCAGTACATTAAACTCCATGGTGACTTTGCCCACCTTATATTTACCTGCCTGGAGTGTGCATCACTTCTCCAAACTTCCCTCCTAATGGCTAACCCCAGCTCAGCTAACCTTTTCAGAAAGCCTTTATAACCTCTTCTAGCTGGATTTGCTGTTTCAGTTCCCTGTTCTCGTAATACCCTGACAGGTCACCACCACTGCACTTATCATGGTGAATTTATTAGGTGCATCATGTGATATCAGTTTGACCTGTCTTCCCAGCTAAACTGTGAGTTTCATCTTTGTATTCCCATTGCCTGGTGGTATACCTGACTCTGAGTAGGGTTGATAAACAAAGTAATTATCTAGTAAAAATAACATTAAAAAAAAAAAGCAGTGCCTTAGTTACTTATTTATAGTATCCTTCAATGACTCTACATTAAAACCTATGGTAAGGAACATAATCTCTGATATTAAAACCCCTGAGTTCAAATCACAGCTCTACTTTTTAGAATTATGGCCTTTGATAAGCTAGTTAGCCTCTTCATGTCTAGTTTCTTCATCATATTCATGCTACTTCTGTTTTTTCTGAATCCTCTCTGGATGATATAATGCCTTGCCTGAAACAAAAAGTTAAGGATTCCAGCACTATTAGACACAGTACAGTTCTGATTATTTAAATGTCGAATCATACTTTCTCTTTCCAGAGGGATTTTGAAGAAGCATATAAAAATAAAATGCTTAGAATAAAAAAGGAAAATTGATTTGATAGAAAAGTAGAAACAGCTGCAGTTAGAACAAGATAGAAGTGTGGTCTCGGGAGACTGGCTGTGCACTCAGTAGGTGGGATTTACCTTGGCTGAATTGCCAGGCTCCGCATCTGCACTTCAGTTTAGCTTAAGATCTCCAATGTGTCAGTGTAGACAGAGGTCACTGGTGTCTTGCAGAGAGATACACAAAAGATCAATCTATAAACTAGGATAGATGTCTGTCCAGCAGACACCTCATCAGCCCTATTATATGCCAGGCACTGGTGTTGGCTCTTAGGACATGTCAGAGAACAAACGATAGTTTCTTTAACATAAAAAATAAAGCATTTCAAACTGATTGAAAATGTTTTAGTTTATACTCTCCTGGGTGAACATCTATGTGAAAAT
This sequence comes from Papio anubis, assembly GCF_008728515.1. Lineage (NCBI taxonomy): Eukaryota > Metazoa > Chordata > Mammalia > Primates > Cercopithecidae > Papio > Papio anubis. The sequence continues at coordinate 64,321 of NW_022161403.1, forward strand.
AAAACCTGTAATCTGAAGGTTATTTTAGGAACCTGGAACAAGAGCAGAATGAATTAGTTGGATAATATTAATAGTGATTATTGCTAGCATGAACACATCCGTTTTAATAAAACCTACATAAAGAGACCCCCTAATGGTGGAATGAGTGGGATAGATAAGACTTTCTTTTTAAATGTGTTTTAAAAGAATTATGCTGAGCTAATGTCAGCATTAACTCAGTTCCGTGGAAACCACTCAGCGAAAGAACTTTTCTGTTGAACAATGAAAACCCTTATTAACTGATTTCTACAGCCCCCTCCACTCCTACCCTGAAATCAAAACTTGTTTACACAGAGATCATCCACAAGAAGATGCCAAAATCCAATAAAACCTTTCTGCCTAAGGTGCTCGTATTTTAAGTTTATATATTTTGGTAAATTTTTAGTTGTTTATTGCATGACTACCTAAGAAAATTGTACTAAGATATGCCTTAACTAAAACACGCGTACACTTTTAGTTCTGAAGCACAATTAGGGACTTCTTAAAATCTTATTTTGAATCTGATTAGAAGGTTTGTAACTAAAAACAAGAACAAACGAAAGTTCTTGACATTCATGCGATGATTTCTTTGGAAAATCATTTCCCCAAATGGCGGTGTTTTGTTATGAGGCAGCATGAGTGATACAGATACATGAATGCAGAGGAAAATGTGCTACCTAAAAGTGGGAGTCATATGTCAAATCAGTAGAAACATATGTCTGTATTAACTTTTGGATATATACACACACACATGCACATATATGCTTAGACTATTTGTTTCCCTCCCAAGTCAAATTCTCTCACTTCTTCTCTCAAAGGAAATCTCTGTTATCAATTTCTTATTAGCTTTGATGAACATAGTTTCATCTTTGTGTACATTTATTACATATATCTATTATTTGTGATAAAGTCTTTATCTCCATCAACCTGTGATATAATACATTTTAGAAATAGATAATACAGTGTTATTGTTATATATACTAATTCTAGAACCAGATTGTCTAAATTTAATTATTCTTCTATAATTTTTAAAGCTCAATATTAATTTTTGAGAATTATCTATGCTGCTGCATGTATGTACAGTTGTTGATTTTTTACAACTGCCTATAGCATATACAGCAATATACATATCAATTCCAATTTTTCATAATTACAAATAAGACTGCAATGAATATCTTTGTAATAGATGTGTACAAATTTCAGTATAGTCTCTCTTTTTTTTTTTTTTTGAGACTGAGTCTGGCTCTGTCGCCCAGGCTGGAGTGCAGTGGCCGGATCTCAGCTCACTGCAAGCTCCGCCTCCTGGGTTTACGCCATTCTCCTGCCTCAGCCTCCGGAGTAGCTGGGACCACAGGCGCCCGCCACCTCGCCCGGCTAGTTTTTTTGTATTTTTTTAGTAGAGACGGGGTTTCACCGTGTTAGCCAGGATGGTCTCGATCTCCTGACCTTGTGATCCGCCCGTCTCAGCCTCCCAAAGTGCTGGGATTACAGGCTTGAGCCACCAAGCCCGGCTCAGTATAGTCTCTTAAAGGAGAAGGGAATACCCTCCTTTCCTCCACTTTTTCCCTCCCACTAGACAGAATGTGGACCTGATTTTGAGCCATCTTGTACCATGTGGACAGAAGCATCCTTTTCACATGCATTAAAATACCTTTTATTTGTCTGATACCCATGGTAACATTGAGTTTAGTGAAAACAGAAACTCCATTAATCTTACTATTGAATTTGTAGCATATAACACTCTGCAGAGATCAATTAATAATTACTAAATGAAAATTCTATCAAAAAACATCTCTTTGTATTAGACGGCATGTGATATGTATACCACAATTTTGGCCAAGTTATTCTCTGAAAATTCCTTGAGAAAAAGAAAATATCATCAAAGAATACTCTAAACTGGCAACTCACCTGAATTTAAATGTGGAAAATTTCAGAAAGTCTATGCTTAATTTGCAGACGTATCTTTCTCAGTTATTTTAACCCAAAAGGTTGATTTAGCTATTTGTCTTTCTCCCTTTCCTTTGGTTTTGCTCTAGCCAATTTCTAAATAATTCAGCAATGAAAGAAAAGTTAGAATGTGCCCTGAAATGTACATGTAGAAAAATATCCAATTCTACAACTCTTTATTTGAATGATTTAAATAGTAATCATTAAGAAACTGGCTATAATATGTCCCTGACTTTTCTTAGTTATTTTTCCAGCAATGTACTTTCTTATGTAATCATTGGCATTAGTTAGGGAATGATGTTTATTCTGAAAGAAAGGTGCCTTTTTACCACCTCATGTGCTCATTCTCTTAGTTCTAAATCTGTGTAGATATAAAGATAACTTAGACTTAATATGTTTATAATTTGATAGATACAAATATATCGAATTATAATTGATAAAATATTTATCACTTATAAATATATAAAAATATTATTTGATATTCTATAAAGTATATAGAATAAATGTTATAAAAAGAAAATTTCTTTTTAAATAGCAGCTCCATGAGTAGTATATAAAATTTTACTTGTAACAAGAAATTGTTCAAAATGAGTAGTATATTGCCATGTCTTATGTGCTGTAAAGAAGAAAAATATATGAAAATTCAGATACTAAAAATGACTAGCCAGTTATGCTTCTATCACTATATGCTTTAATTTTCATAACAAAGTAAATAAATAGTCAAAAATGAAACCATAATAAATTCTGAAAATATCAATAACATACATACTATGTTGTATTAGTAAAACTAGTGAAATTTTGATTCTAAAACTGAATTATGACAATACATGAAAAAATATAATCTCACGTTGTTAATAAACATTGATGAAAAAAGTCTAATTAAAATATCGAATATTAAAGAACATGACTTGGTCAAGTAATTTTATCTCATGAATGCAAAAATGGTTCAACAATACCAAAAAAAGATCAATTATAAGTTTAATGCTGATATGGGACATTGGAACCTTCATACACTTTCAGTTGGCAGGTAAACTGGAAGCCAGTAATCTTACTCTGGGTACATATTTTCACAAAGTTCACTAAGGGGATGTTTACTAGGATATTCAATACAGCATTGTTTGTGAGGCTGAGGAGTTGGAGGCAACCCAGGTATCCTTCATAGAAGAATAGATCTGTAAAATGTAGTGGGTACGTACCATGGAGTATTGTGGAGCACTTAGAAAAATGGGTTAGATGTCTGCATAGTAACATGGATAAAAAGTCAAAACAGTAATGAGTGGAAAACAAGGGAAGAAACATAATGTTGTATATTAGCACAATACTAGTTTTCTTTTTTCTTTTCTTTTTTTTTTTTTTTTTTTGAGACAGAGTCTCGCTCTGTCTCCCAGGCTGGAGTGCAGTGGTGCGATCGGGACTCATTGCAAGCTCCACCTCCCGAGTTCACGCCATTCTCCTGCCTCAGCCTCCCAAGTGGCTGGGACTACAGGTGCCCGCCACCACGCCCAGCTAATTTTTGTATTTTTAGTAGAGACGGGGTTTCACCGTGTTAGCCAGGATGGTCTCGACTCCTGACCTCGTGATCTGCCCACCTCGGCCTCCCAAAGTGCTGGGATTACAGGCGTGAGCCACCCACCATGCCCGGCCTATTTTTCTAAAATGTAGATAAATACACAAAATAATAATAAACATTTTACAAGACTGAAAAAATAGGCAAGCACCAAACTCAGTATATGGTCTTATGTAAGTCAAAAGGAGATGAAATTGTAGAATGGTAATTAAAAAGAAATGAAAAGATAAGAATGATAGATGGTATGAACAGAAAGGCAGACAGGAAACTTGCATGATCTGAGTCCCTAAATTTAAGGTTCTAACCTCTCCTCCACCTCAAAGAAAAAAAGAGTAAGTCTAAATGTCTGCAGCAAAATATGCTATATTTGTGATATCTCTGGGGTCAATTACCTAGACTTCATATAACTTTTCAATTGATATGAATTTAGCATCTAACAAGTGTAGAGCTCAGATTTAATGTTGACTCTTTCTGCCCCACATGGCCATACACAAAATTGAAATGGAGACCTCTGAAATAGTGCAGTGTTATAGTCATAAAATTGCTGTAGTGGCGTCAAGAGGTATAATCAATATTGTGTCATGTGATTTTTATTTTACTGTGTTCATTCTTTAGAAGCCTTCATTCTTTAAAGATGTTTTTCATTCACCAATGGTGATAGGAAAAAATGAATTTATCTACAATGCGCTTCTTTATATTTTAATACTATCAATTAAGTTGTTTGGAACATAAAACATTTCATTGAAGACTATAATTTGAGTCATTTCACTTAAAATTTTTCTATTTTTCACATTGTGACTTTGTATAATAGTTACCTAGGAAACTGATGATTCTTGAATCTTGAATATTAGTTTTAAAATATAGATGTTGATTGGGATGGGACATTTTAGTAAGTCAAATTACTCCAAACTCATGAAAAGTCCAGTAAACATAAGAAAATTGAAACTTTTTTTTTTTTTACAATTGTTTGACTCTAGTATTTCCTAAATTTCCTGCTGCTAAGAATCATCTGGGGAGCTTATTAAAACACAGGTTCTTGGCTACTTCAGAAAGTATAGAATATCCAGTAAAGTGCGCAAGAATCTGTATTTTTTTTAACAAGTTAGTCGAATGATACCTGACATTAGGCAACTATTCCATTAAATAGAACTTTGTCACTATGGATCCTGATATTCTGTTTACTTTTTAGTTTTTCTTTTTAGTAAGTATCTAGAGAAAAACTTGCACTGAAAATTAAATTGTGAAAAGAACTATGGTATGTAAAAAATCTGCTTAAGAACTATTTTTGCCTGATAGTCTGTATTATTTCCCAAGGCTTGGACTCCTCTTCCCCAGCTTCCCAGAAGTTACAGAAATCTTACTATAATTCCTTTTTAAGAAAAAAAAATTGGTAGATGTTACTTATATTACTGAATCCTTGGTAAAACAATACAGCAATTAAGATCAACAGGGAGACAGTATTGTGGAGTATATTATAGAACACTTCAGTGCAGGAATTTTATCTCTCTTGCTCACCAATGCATTTTTTACATCCAACCTAACACTTCACGTATACTAGGCATTCCATAAATAGTGGATGTAATAGTTGCCATTTTTGTTTATAATACATGTGAATCAAAACCATAAGATTTTAATTTTAATTTTAGTTTTACAACTTACTAATCATAAAGAATTAACAAATCACTCAGTAGCCACTGTTTTCTTATCTCTAAAATAATGCAATATCTTTTGTCTCTACTTCAGAGGTAGTAGAACTCTGATTTTAAAATCAGGAGGTGTTTGCACTTAGTGAAGCATCTAGTGAATTAGAAAGTAGTGTAGAAACATAAGTAATTAAAAGCGAGACATATATAGAGATAGAATTAAAGTTAAAATATCATTTACTCAATGATTTCATTGAACTCTTGGGCTGAAAGTTAAATGTGAAATTTTAAAACAAGAGGTCAGGAACTCTAATCCATCTAAAAAGCTTTCTATATGGTTAAATTTAATGCATTTTTAATTGCTATTTTCAGCCTTCCAGGAAACACTGATGCAGTTATTCTCATAGTTTTGATTCTGTTTATATATTGTGGTTATATAAATATATAACATATATACATTTAATATTTTTATATAAATATAGAACATATATACATTTTATAATTTTATATATGTAATTATAGATGTATTTTAATATAAATATATAATTATGTTTATAATACATAATGATAATATATAATTTTTAATTATATATAATTATAATAATATATAATTATATATTATTTGTATATTTATATAAAATATGCTTATATATAATATATAAATTAATATATAATATAAATAGATATTTTATGTTTGTATATTTGTATATATTATATATAATTATATTTATATATAAATATATTTTTATATAAATATACACATAGAGAGTGAGTCAGGTTATCCTTTCTGAAGAATATTATTGGTCATAATTGTTTTAATTCATCACCAGCAACAAAATCATGTGAATAAAATGGTGTTGGTGTTGCATTAATAAAATGGTATTTAAAGTGCTGATTAGACATAGTCTCTTTTATTAAAAGTCTCATATTTTGGAGCATGTTTCTTCTAAAGTTCCTGATTCGTCAGAACAGTGTCAAACAGAAGGCATAAAACAAAAATACAGCAATTAATTATGCTAAATTCTAGAATACATATGTATTTTTGCTATCACTCATAAGTGGTGTCTATATATAATCTCTAATAGATGGCTAGCAAAGACAGACTAGATTGTAATAATCCAGTAATCCAATTTCCCCTTACTCTCTCCAGAACAAGTTAATGGATAATGGAATCTCGCCAGAAAATGAATTGGTCCCTCTCTTTATTTCCATGCTGCATTTTATTTTCCTTAAATATGCTATATGGCACTCTATAGAGGTGTTCAGTTTTGTTACCATTCCTTAAATATCTTATTAAAAATGCAGTTTGTGTATCCTATTTTATTGATTTTTACAATTTTATCTATTGAAAAACTCTGAGACATTCTTCTTTGGCAATGGTGAAAATGGCCAAGAGGAAGCATCCAAAATTATGCGGGAAGATTAGTTCTGAGTTGTCTGTCTCATATGAGAAAAAGGATTTAAATGTAATTCATTTATTCACATATAAATAAAATTTGTTGACTTCTTGTTGTGTACCAAACACTAAGAATAAGAGAAAGAGCAGTGAACAAGACAAACACAGTCAGTGTCCTCATGGAACTCTACCCAGAGAGGTAGACATTTAAAAAAAAATTATTAGACCAATAACTAAAATAGTGTCAGATGCCAGGCAGGAAAAAATAGAATGTAGTATTAAACGAAAAACCCATCCTGGTCTGGGATGTAGGGAAGAGTAGAATTTAAAATAATATGGTTTCTGTTAGAAATACATCCAGACTGACTCTGCTGGAGGTGGTAATTCTGGAGATGTGTCCCTGCAAAGACCAGGGAAATGTTACAATCAATCAATCAATCAATCGTCAATAAAACAAAACAAAACATTATCTTACTTTCATTCAAAATCCCAGTGTAGTAGTACCTAGAATTCTACAGACAGTTGTATATTTCATCCCAGCAAAGAGGTAAGGTAGAATCACTTTTGTTGGGCTTCTGCTAAAACTATCTTAGCTCTTGCATCCGTACTGTGCCTAAACCAATGGTCAATTATCTGGCCTCATTTACTTAACCTATCAGATGCATTTGTCATTGTTGGCCACTCCGTCCTTCCTGAAACACTTTATTTTCTAAATGTCTAATTGCTCTTCTTACTGGCTTTCCTCTGACCTCACTGACTGCTCCCTTTTAGATTCTTTGCCAAATGCCCTCCTCTACCAAGCCTGTAAATGTTAGAACTCTTGGGGTTCCATCCTTGGCTTTTACTCTAGCTACAATACTTCACACACAAAGCAGTCCCATAAAAACCTGGAGGACACCAAACAATTGAAAAACAGAGTAGTATCTGGGCCAGGATGAAGGAGCTCGACCCTTTTGCTTTGATTCTGGAAATAGCTCTTACGGTTCGTAGGGAAGAATTGGTTGTGCTGCCTGCTTCATGTCAACAAATAACCTTATTTTGTTTTGACAAGTAGTGGAGGTCTTAGGAAGAGATGCAGCTTTGAAATCAAACCCACCTGGATTCAAATAGAGGCTCCCATCAATTAGGAAGCTATTGAGTCTTGGACAAGTTACTTCGCTCATCTAAGCCTCAATGTTTTCATTTAGGAAAAAAAAAAAAAAAAAAGGATGACAATAATTACTCATAGAATTGATGTGAGGATTAATTGAGAGAATGTTTGTGAATCATCTTACTCATAGGTATTCAGGAGATGGTCCTTTTCTTTATTCCATCAATACTTGCCTTGTTTTTGTGCTAAATTCCCTGACCAGACAGGAGTTTGTGCTATAACACCATGCACTGAAACACAAACAGCTTTTGATTCAATGCTGCTTCTACTGAGCAGCCTTATAAAAATGGAGGAGATTATTAACACACAAAATATATAGTTTGCTGGACCTACCAGGCTTAATCTGAAATGCATATGCTGTCACTCTCCATCTGCTTGCAAAGCATCTTCCAGGTATTTGGAAGCATTGGAATGTGCGCTCTAATTAAACTTGGCACTGACGCCCTATAAAAATTGCTGGAAATGTATTTCATTGTCCTTTTCTTGTTTTTGGTCGCATAGCTTCTGGAATAGGTTTCCTTCAGAGATAGTAAGAGGAACAAGGTTGTACAAACCAAAGTAGTACTTCCAACTCGAGGAATATCTCAACTTTACTATTATTCAAAGAAAACTACTTAAAGATCAGTGCCCCCAAATTCCGTATAAAATGTAACTTGGAATTAAATAATATGGGAATGGTTACTTGCTATGGTTTGAATGTTTGGCCCCTCTAAAATTCATGTTGAGATATAATCCCCAATGTGGCAGTATTGACAGATGAGGCCCTTAAGAGGTGATTGGGCCACAAGGGACTCTGCCCACATGAATAGATTATTTCATTTATGGATTATTGTGTTAGTGGGCTATCATAGGAGTAGAGTTGGTGGCTTTATTGGAACAGGAAGAAAGGACTGAACTATCCTGTTCAGCCTCCTTGCCGCGTGATGCCCTGTGCCACCTCCAGACTCTACACGGAGTCCCCACCAAGAGGGCCTTCACCAGATGTTACCCCTTGACCTTGGACTTCTCATCCTCTGCAGTTGTAAGAAATAAATGTATTTTCTTTATAAATTTTCCTGTTTCAGGTATTTTGTTATGATCAGCAGAAATAAACTTAAAACTTTACTTAAGTAATTATCAAGTATCAAAGACAAACAAGAATTAGAATTATTTCTATGATAATGCAGTCTACACATGTCATGTTTCATTTCATTATCTCTGAATTAATCTTGATTTTTAACTTCACTTTGCTTTTTTTTTGTTTTTGTTCTGAGACAAAGTCTCACTTTATCACCCAGGGTGGAATGCCATGGTGCGATCTTGGCTCACTGCAACCTCTGGCTCCTGAGTGCAAGCTATTCTCCTGCCTCAGCCTCTCTAGAGGCTGGGGCTACAGGCACGTACCACCAAACCTGGCTAATTATTGTATTTTTAATAGAGATGGGGTTTCACTATGTTGGCCAGGCTGGTCTTGAGCTCCTGACCTCAAGTAATGCTCCCACTTCGGCCTCCCAAAGTGCTGGGATTACAGGTGTTAGCCACCGCACCCAGCCCTCACATTGCTTTTAATTCAAGTTTTATTTATTAAATTTTTTGGTAATATATTTCTCAGGCACATAACTGAAAAGATTTCTTTTTTAAGTATAAAACAACAATTTTCCTGTTCATACTTTCCCCTCCTGGAAATAAACAATATTATCACCTTTGTACATATCCTCTCAGAGACATGGCATTCATAACTGTGTGTGTGTGTGTGTGTGTGTATATATATATATATATATATGCTTTCCAAATATGAACATGTCATAGATGTATGTATAGATATGTTTGTATATATGAAAACACATACACATAGAGATATATGAATCACCTTTTTTACACAAATGGTAGCGTATTATACATACTCTACTGCTCTGTGCTTCATTTAACAATATGTTTTTGAGATGGTTTCATATCCAATGCACTAAAATATTCTCATTTTTTATGTCTACGTGGTATTCCATTGCATGGACATTTCACAGTGGATTTAGCCTGCCCCTATTGGTGGATATTCAAGTTGTTTCTAAGGTTATGTTGTCACAAATGATGCTAAAAGAAATGATATATATCTTTTGTAACTTGTAAAAGTATGTATCAAATAAAATTCAAAATATGTATTTGATTGATGGAACAAATGTCATATAGATTGGGAATTTTAGTAGATACCAGCAAATTAACCTCCAAAAAGATTTTATTAATTTTCAGTCCCTTCAGCAATCTCTAAAAGTGTCTCTTCTCCATACCTTGTCCGTATACTGTTTTACCAAAAATGTCTTAGTCCTCTTGGGCTGCTATAACAAAAATACCTTAGACTGGATAATTAATAAACAACAGAGATTTATTGCTCACAGTTCTTGAAGCTGGGAAGTTCAAGATCAAGATGCCAGCAGATTTAGTGTCTGGTGGGATATGCTCTCTGCTTCCAAGGTAGCGACTTCTTGCTGAAACCTCACCTACCGGAAGGGGCAAAAGCAGCTTTCAACCTCTTTTATTAGGGCACATATCTCATTAATGAGAGCAGAGCTTTTATTGTTTGATAATTCTCCAAAAAGTCCCAACTTTTAATCCTATCACATTGAGTTTTAGGAATACTTTAGGAATATAGCATATGAATTTTTGTGGGATATCCAACATTCAGACCGTAGTCATTGTCTTAATAGTTTTTACAAATTTGATAGATATAAAAAATTATTACTGAGGAATTTCAATTTACATTTATCTTATTATTGATAAGTTTAAACATTTTTGTATATTAAAAAGGCACTTCAATGTTTAATCAAAGTTTTCTTCATTTTTTTATTGATTTATGTATTCTGATCTATAGGACCTTGTTCTATTTTAAGGAAATTGCATTTTGTCTTGATAAAGGATTCAAACATAATTTCTTTAGATTTTGTTTAAATTTCTTTAGTTTTTTTTTTTTAAGTTTATGTTGTTAATTATATCAGTTTACAGCTTATAGAATTTATGTTATGTTGTAAACTACAGTCCCCACTTGGAGATTATTTTTTTAAATCTCATCCCATCTTTCCATCTAGAATTTTTACAATAGATTTAGGTTAAATGTATGACTCACCTGGAATTTATTTTTATATAAATTGTGATGAAAACGTTGTCCTAAAGCAGTGTTTTATTATAAATTTCAAAATAAATGATAATTATGAAGTATAGAGCAGAATCAAATCAACAAATGTTTTTGCTTTGCGTTCTCTCCATCCTAAAAAACAATCTGGAATATTTTTAAAAATATTCTTATTTTCTTCCATTATCTAACAGGACTTTCTGTAGATTGTTTTTATGAAATATTAAATTTGAAAATATTTGTTAAGTTCAGCTTTAGGAAAAAATAATTTTTTATTCTAATATTATTTGAAATTCTTAAATTTTTAGCATTATACATTTACACATACTTTTTGTACACTGATAAATATTCTTAAAAGATAAAGCAGAAATTGAAGAGGTTTCAGCAAAGGTGTATATTAAAAAATAACTTTAAGCCTCTAAAGTTAGCATAAAATTAGACATATTAGCAGGTATAAACATTTTAGGAGAAAGTAATTTAGGGAGATAATTACTGAGAAATCCAGGGGAAAAATACAAACACATTCTTTCATCCTTTCAGTAAACTATTATTTGGTTTCCATATAAATTTCCCTTGCTCTTTGAGTAGGACTTCCAAAACACATTTTTCACATATATATGAGAAAAAACACACACATAAATGTGTGTGCGTATATATATGTAAACCATTATTTTATATGTGTATGTACATATGTATGTATGTATATGTGTTAATCTTCTCTCTATTATTATCAAAAGCCCAAAAGCCAGGGAGACTTTCCTGTGCTAATCATAGTGCACAAACATATCTATTAACTCTTTTTAGTTAAAAAATATCTAGGAGTTTCTGCATTTACTTAGTATGCAATCTAGCTTTCCTGGCACCATTTATTAAGGACTATCTTTTCCCCAGTGTATATTCTTTCCAACTTTGTCAAAAATGAGTTAGCTATAAGTATGTGGATTTCTTTCTGGGTTCTCTATTCTATACCTTTGGCTGATGTGTATGTTTTTATGCCAGTTCTGTATTCTATACCTTTGGCTAATGTGTATGTTTTTATGCCAGTAACCATGCTGTTTTGGTCACTATAGCTTTGTGGTATGTTTTGAGGTCAGGTAGTATGATGCCTCCAACTTCATTCTTTTTGATTAAGATTGTTTTGGATATTTGGGTCTTTTGTTCTTCCATACAAATTTTAGGACTGGTTTTTCTATTTCTATGAAGAACATCATTGGTATTTTCATAGGGATCACATTAATCTTTAGCTCCTTTTGGGTAGTACAGACATTTAATATTCTTCCATTGAGTGGACAAAAAATTTCATTCCAATTATTTGCATCTTCTTCAGTTTATTTCATCAGTTATCTTATAGTTTTCAGTACAGAGATCGTTGACCTCCATGGTTAAATGTATCACTATTTTATATTTTATAACTACTATACATTGGATTACAATCTTGATTTATTTTTCAGATAGTCTGTAATCACTGTATAGAAAGGCAACTAATTTTTATATGCTGATTTTGTATGCTGCAGCTTTACTAAATTCATTTATTTATTGGTTCCAATATTTGTTTTTGTGGAGTCTTTGGGATTTTCTTTATTTTTAATCATACTGTCCTCAAACAGGGATAATTTGACTTTCTCCTATCCAATTTGGATGCCCTTTATCTCTTTCTCTTGCCCAATTGCTTTAGCTAAGACTTCCAGTATTGTGTTGAATAAAAGCAGTGAAAGTGGACATCCTTATTTTGATCCATAACTTAAAGAAAAATGCTCTCAACTTTTCCCAATTGATTATGATGTTAGCTGTGGTTTGTCATATATGGCCTATATTGTGTTGAAGTATATTACTTTTATACCTAATTTGTTGAGGTTTTTTTTATCATGAAAAAAATGTTAAATTTTATAGAATTTTTTTTCTGCATCTACTGAAATATTCATATTTGATTTTTTGGTTTTTGTCCTTGATTCTGTTAGCATGATGTATTACATTTATTGATTTGCATACGTTGAACCTTCCTTGTATCTCTGGAGTGATTCTATTTGCTAATAATGAAAGCTCTTTTTAATGTGTTGTGTCATTTGTTTTGCTAGTGTTGAGAGTTTTTGCATTTATATTGGCCTCTAGTTTTCTTTTTTTGTTGTATCATTATCTGGTTTTCACATCATGGTAATGCTAAGTTTATCAAATGAGTTGAAAGTATTCCCACCTCTTCAATTTTTTATGGTAAATATGAGAAAAGTTAATATGAGTTCTTCCTTAAATATTTGATAATTCAGTATTATCGGCAAATATTTATTAGCAGTGAAGCCATCAGGTCCTGGACTCTTCTTTGATGGGAGAGTCTATTATTGCCTTGGTATTGTTCCTTATTATTAGTCTGTTTGGGTTCTCTATTTCTTCATGATTCAGTCTTAGTAGGCTGTGTGTGTTCAGGAATTTATACATTTCTTATAGATTTTTCCACTTGTTGGCATATAATTGTTCATAATATTATCTTTTCTGTTTGTATTGAATCATTTGTATTTCTGTGGCATCTGTTGTGATGTCTCCTTTTATCATCTCTAATTATGCTTATTTGAGTCTTCTCTCTTTTTTACTTACACTAGCTAAAGGTTTATAAATGTTGTCTATTTTTTGAAAACCGAGTCTTGGTTTTGTTAATCTTTCATATTTTTAAAATCTCTATTTTATTTATTTTTGTTCTGGTCTCTGTTATTTCTTTTCTTCTACCAATATTAAGTTTAGTTTGTTTTTGTTTTTCTAGTTTCTTAAGGTATACCTTTCTTGATGTAAGTGTTCATTGCTATAACTTCCCTCTTAAAACTGCTTTTGCTGTATCTCATAGGCTGTGTTTCTATTTTCACTTGTCTCAAGGAATTATCTAATTTCTTCATTATCTAAATTCTCCATAATTGGAGATACTTGATATTAACCAGAAATGATACTTGATATTATTTTGATTTGTAAACATTTATTAAGACTTGTTCTGTGACCTAACATATGATTTGTACTGGAGAATGAGAATGCTTCAAGTGCTGTTGAGAAAAAATTTTATTCCGCAGCTGTCGGGTGACATTTTCTGGAAATGTCTGTGATTTCTATTTGGTCTTGACTGCAGTTTAACTTTGATATTTCATTGATTTCTGCCTGAACAATCTGTCCATTGCTGAAAATGGAGTACTGAAGTAATCTACTACTATTTTATTGCATCAATTCCTTTAAGTCTGTTAATATTTAATTTATATATTTAGGTGCTCTGATATTGGGTGCATATTTATTTAAAATTATTGTGTCTGTTTGCTGCATTGACCCCTTTATCATTATATAATTGCCTTTTTATTCACCATGTTTGACTTAAAGTCTATTTTATCTGACATAAGCAAAGCTACTTTCAGATTAAAGAACTCTCCTTAGCATTTTTCTTGTAAGATAGTGCTGGTGTTGAGGAATACACTCAGCATTTATTTGCCTGGTAAAGTTCTCTCTCCCCTATGTTTCCAGGATAGCTTTTCTTGGTACAGTATTCTTGGTTGACACATTTTGGGTTTTTTTTTTTTTTTCCATCAGCACTTTGAATACAGTATTCCACTCTTACTGAGAAATCCTCTGAAAGGTTTATTGGGGCTCTGTTGAATGTGATATAGTTCTTTGCTCTTGCTGTTTTAAGTATTCTTTATTTATCTTTGGTTGATAATGTGATTATTATTTGCCTTGGGAAATTCCTTTTTTGGCTTAAATTTGGTTGGCAATCTCTGTGTTTCTTGTACCTGAATGCTGTCATCTTTCTCCAGATTTAGGAAATATTCAGTCATTATTTCCTTAAATATGCTTTTTAGGTCTTTTCCCTTCATCTCCATCAGGAATTTTATTAATGGTTGGTGGAACTTAATTCACTTGATGGTGGCTCATAATTCTCATAGGCCTTATTTTTAATTTTCTATTCTTTTTCTTTTATCACCTCTTTCATATATTCTGTCTTCAAGCTTGTTCATTATTTCCTTTCTTTGATCAAGTCTACTGTTGAAGCTTTCTAATGAGTTTTTCAGGTCAGTTATTGTATTCTCTATTCGTTGTATTCAGTGTTCTTAAATTTTAAGATTTCTACTTGGTGTGTTTTTACTTGTGTAAACACTATTTCTTTGTCAATTTTCTCATTTTATTCTTAGATTATTTTCCAGATTTCATCAGTTTGTCTGTCCATATTCTCTTGTGATTCCCCTAAACTTCTTTAAGGAGATAATTCTGAATTTTCTGACAGACGTTTCATAGATATTTGATTCTGTGCCCATTGCCGAAGCTTTGTTGTTTTCCTTTGGTGATGTCATATTTTCCTGTGTTTAACAACCCTTACATTGATGTCTGCACATTTGAGAAGAGAGCCACCTTGCCCAACTTTTGCAGTATTCTTTGGTGGTATTAGACCTTTGCTACTTAGTACCAAAAGTCAATCCTTTGCTTCCAATTCTGGGGAGGACTTGAAACTTGAATGCTGCACCAGAACTGAATTACTGCTCTGCTATTATTTCCCAGTCAAGGGAAGACTTGTAAAGAGTACAGGAACTTAAATGCTATACCAGAATTACATTGCTGCCCTGGTGTTTTTTTCTGGTCTGATGAAGATTTAAGTGGCATCAAAACCTAATTCCAATATTTTAGTTATTTCTAGGACAGGAGAAAGATTCACATGAACATCTGGGTTTGTAAAAAATACGTCCAGGGATTAGGGCCTTACTGCATATTGTACCTACTGTAGCTCAATGGCTCCAGCCAGACTCCTTAGTGTGGCATCAATGCTGATTAGAGGGAAGAATAGCTGCCAAGATCTGTGTACCACTCACTGTGATAAGAGACCTGCTCTTTATCCAATTTACCCCAGGTAATTGAGCCCTCCTGGCACTCCCTGAGCTTCCAGTGGGATGGAACTGGAGTTGACTTCCTATGAAGATTATCAGACCAGTGGACAGATTGAATATCCACCTCCAACTCCCTCCTCTCACCTCAGAACCCACAGGTCTAGGGAAATTCTTTGCAAATGGTGTTATGCCAGCTTGGAGGAGGGAGCAGCTCAGACTAAAATGACTATTTCTCCTACTGGTCATGCCTTTTCTCGATTCTGTAGGCCCAAGGTATTTCTCCATTACTCCCCTGAATTCTGGTGAATTCAGGGTGGTATTCTTGTCTTTGAATTGTTTCTAATTATATTTTTGTGAGAGTACTGATACTCTTATATCCACCATCACGTATTCCACCATCATGCTGACATAACTTCTCTCAGTTTTTTTCCATTGCAGGGTTCACAAATATGGAGTTATAGAAACATAACATCACTTTCAGTTATGTACATCCTTAGGACCCATTCAAGACCTACTGAATCAGAAACTCTTGAGGGTAGGGTCCAACAGTGTGCATTTAAACAAGTCCTCCAGGTACACTCTAGTGATTGAAAATCACTAATCTACTGCATGACTCAGACAAATAAAGGAAGAGTTAAAATGTAGAAAATGCTCTGAGAGAAAAAAAAAAGTGTTCTGTGAGCACGTAGGAGGCTCACATAATCCACTGGGGATAGACAGATCATGAAAGGCTTTTAGGATGAGAAGAAAGCATATAAAGAATAGGTAAGTTAAGTGGGAAGGATGTATTAGGGAAAAGAAGGATGGGGCATGGTGATGGACAAAGGGTCAGAGAGAGTATTACAAATAAAGAAAAGTCCCACAAGTGCAAGATCTCAGAGGTAGGAGAGGGTTGATGCCTTTCAGAACTGAAAATTGAAGCAACCATAACCAGTCATAGTGCTGAGCTAATCATGAGGATTGTTTGGTTGGTTGTTTGTTTTTGAGACAGAGTTTCACTCTTGTTGCTGAGGCTGGAGTGCAATGGCACGATCTCAGCTCACTGCAACCTCTGCCTCCTGGGTTCAAGTGATTCTCTTGCCTCAGCCTCCTGAGTGGCTGGGATTATAGACACACACCAGCACTCCCAGCTAATTTTTGTATTATTAGTTTGCCATGTTGGCCAGGCTGGTCTTGAACTCCTGACCTAAGGTGATCTTCCCACCTCGGCATCCCAAAGTGCTGGGATTACAGGTGAGAGCCATCTCACCCAGTCCTAATCATGAGGTTTTTATCAAGGGTGAAGATGCCACAAGTCATTTGATGCTAGTATCAGTGAAAGTCATAGGAACTGAAAATTATTTCCTTTCACTGGTGACAAATCAGGCTAAAGAAGAAAAGAGGTGTTTTGTAAACCAAGTTAATGGATTTAGATTTGTCCTGAAGAAAATGTGGAGCCACTAAGAATTTTAAGCAGGGGCGTGGCATGATCAGATTTGTGTTTATAAAAGTGTGTCTGGCTACAGAATTGAGAATTAATTGGATGGGTGAGAGTGGGAGCAAGTAGAACAGCTGTAACAACAGACTATTTGGGTAATCTGTCTGTGTTAAATTTCCTGATTGTCTCTTGCTAAATAATTCATTTGTAAAAATATGCCCCAGCTTTTTGGCATATGTTGAATAAAAATAATACGTACAGAAAAATTAAAGTCTTACGTCTTAAATAAGGGTTTCCATTTTAAAGATCCTGAGCAATTATAGATATTTGTTAAAAAGTAAGGGGAACTAACAAGCAATTTTCAGTATATTAAAAAGCCCAGCAAGTGTCATACATTTGCGTGAATGCAAATTAAAAATTCATGTGTGTTTTTTTTTAATTTGGGGCAAATTACATCAATTCGGTATAGGCACTCTAGTGATTTAGTGTTGATTAGAAACTCCAGCTTGACCTTTACATATTGCTGGAAAACAGAAACATGAGGAAATGAGCTTTTTGCTTAACAGATGCCATATGAAAGAAAAAACAATGAAATTTAATGGGAGAAAAATAAATCCATATGTCTTGATAGTTGAAGATTATAAAACATGACATTTAATTTATTTTATAATATAGCTGGACCCAAGTGAATTAGACAGTTATCTAAGTATCTATTAGACCAAAAAATGACGCCCCCCAAGAAAAATTTAATTGCATGTAAATAGCTTAATTTTTGAGATAGTCATATTTTATTTATAAGTAATTACACTCAGAGCTGCTATGAGAGGGAAAAGTTAGTCACCAACAAAGCCCAAAGACATCAGAATTTGAGCAGGGTCCCAAATCAATGTTCGTTTTTCTTAGACGTAATGATCTACTGGGGTTTAATGTCATTTTGTACACATTTAAATTCTATTTAGTATCATCTTTTGAGTGGCAGCTTCTTTTGTAAACTGACTGAGCTGATGACAGTTTATGCTTTTAGTGAAGGACAGTAAGACTTCACTTTAGTGACTTTTTCTGTTGGAAAAAACTCACACAAATCTAAATAAGACATCCAAAACCTTTATGGAAAATAGTGCCCACTAGAAGTGTAATATAGTGCTGATTGTACTTACGATATTCCCATTAAATGACTTAATGAACCTTATTCAATGTAATTTGTGTCTAGATAGTGCTGGTAACACACTTATCTAGTGATTGATTCTCACTGATGAATAACTATGTGAATTAGAAAACTATGAATGAATCCAATTATAGTATGCTAGAGCTACTGCTAGATGTACATAAAAACAATCAAACTGGGGCATAACCACTGTGCAGATGAATGCTTTTCCATATGTTGGTGCTGACACTAGCGCTATGTCTATGGCAATAGCTCTGATTAGATTGCAGAGTAGCTTCTAAGATGGCACAGCTCAACTGCCATTCCAATTTTCACAGTCTTTTTTTTTCTTTTTGCCATTTAGAGAGAGAAAGAACTCTCCATCAGATCTGCAGAGCTGCAAACCCAGCCACAGACTTGGTCTGTTTTCATGGCCCTCTCTGTCTTTTCCTGCATCCTTTCCGTTCCTGACTTGGCTGAATGCAGGCTCCCCACTGAGATCCTTTTCTCTGTACAGCTCTTCCCCTTCTGGCCAGCTGGTCCTTTTTGCAGGCTAAGTTCTTTGTATCCATCGGAAGTCTCCCTCTCATTTTCATAGTACCTTGGGGAAAGGTGTTTCTCTGATTATTGCACATGGTCCTTGAATTTAAAGTAGTTTTCCTCTTTCTTAAAAACCACTCTGTTGAGGTATGATTGATATATATATATATGTGTGTATATATATATATTTTTTTTTTTTTTTTTTTTGAGACAGAGTCTCGCTCTGCTGCCCAGGCTGGAGTGCAGTGGCCGGATCTCAGCTCACTGCAAGCTCCGCCTCCCGGGTTCCCGCCATTCTCCTGCCTCAGCCTCCCGAGTAGCTGGGACTACAGGCGCCCGCCACCGCGCCCGGCTAGTTTTTTGTATTTTTTAGTAGAGACGGGGTTTCACCGTGTTAGCCAGGATGGTCCCGATCTCCTGACCTCGTGATCCGCCGGTCTCGGCCTCCCAAAGTGCTGGGATTACAGGCTTAAGCCACCGTAAAAACTGTACATACTCAGTCTCTACAACTTGATAAATGTGGGGATAAACATACACCCATGAAACCATCACCACCATCAAGGCTATAAACATATCTATCACCTCCCAAAGTTTTCTTTTTATTTGCCCAAATTTATTTAACTTATATTCATAAGATATCTTTTGTATTACACAGGAATTTGGGATGGCATATAAGGCCATGTTGGTTTATGATTTTATGTGTTAACAACGAGCCTTGGGAGACTCAGGATTTATGACGAAAGAGTTGGAGTCTTGACCCAAGGAACAGTCCCACTTTGTGACCATCGTATATTCTCTAGAACTTTTTTAGTTATACTGTGTCTTCCTGGAGGTTCAGTACTTGGACTACTTATCTTAGTTATAAAATCATCATGAGTTTTTATAAGGAAAGGAAAATATATCATTTTAAATTCTCCGTCTTGAGGACACTTAGAATTATGTTAACTTTTATGACCTCTGCAGCACATTGGGAAAAAGTGTTCCAGGAGAGTTTGTGATTGTTTAATTGTTCCACAGAAGAAGAGCTATTTGGGATATTGCTTGGATATATTATTTTATGTCCTATTTTTATTAACGACTCCCTTTAAATTACAGCATCTCTCTGTTAGATGAAAAGGCCTCATTTTTATTTCAAAGGCATCTGTTTATTATGGTAATTCTGTTATTTAGAATTTGTTGCGGATGTTTCATCTACATATAATTTGGGTGATGCATTTTCTAGTTGCTATATAGCAGATATATTTCCATAACGTGGCAAAATGTTTTAAAGAAGCTGGCTGCTTGGGGGTAGTTCAGCCCTCTTCAGATTTTCCTTATGGTTTTACAGATAAGGATCTTAATCATGCTTTGTACTTTGCCTGAGATTCATTTTCCAGCCCAATTTTAAATCCCCAGGATAAAAAGCATTTCTACCTGAAAACATTTTACTATATTTTACTTATGTGCATATGAACACACATGCCCACACATACATCCATCTATATGTGGTACATTTAATCCAGTGTAGTTTTTTGTTATTATTTTTTGATATCTTAGGTTTACAAGGTTTGTGTGCTAAAATGGTAAATATTATCTATGAGATAATATTTTTAGAAAATAATTAACTCTTTGACCCAGGATGTTAACAGTGATTGAGATAATTGGGGTTTGCTGGAAGAGACAAATCCGACCTATTGATGGAAAAAAGAGCTCTCACTAATTTTTCTTCTTATTATTAAACATCATCTTGGCAATGAATGGTATTTTGTTAATGCAGCATTTTTGTTCATTTTTCTGAAAAATGGCTAACCTGTCTTTAAAGCATATTTGGATGACTCTTGACTGTATGCATGGAATACACTAAGTCCTCTGGTGGCTGCAAGGCCCTAATGTCCCTGTTACAGCAGAGCAGGATACTATTTCTTAAGAGCCAGTTAGACCAGGAACTGTTGAGCTCTCACACAACTATCTTCTCACAGGAAAACTGGCTGGCTGTCATTGAACCTCAGGGGATGCAGTGACCTTATGATTCATGTAATTTAATTATGCATAAGATCAGGCAGATTAATGACATGACAATTATTTATTAATTTAAATCTATTAGTATTAAAATTGTATTCATATTAAAATAGTTTCTCAGAAGCTATCAGAACAGAAAGTACCAAAAAAACTTAAGAAATATGCCAAGCCCTACACACTTTATATTCTAAACCAACCAAATAGTTCTTCCCATGTATGGCTCAGATTTTCCTCTAACCTTGACTTTTCTCATTAAAAAGGTAGTAGCTCTCCTGGCAACTATATTTACATTTTCCAATCCTACCTATTCATAAAAGCACAATGTGAATACCATCTTTTCTATAACAAATTATTGATACATTTAACAGTAAATAATTTCTCCCCACCCTTAATTCCTATCTGGGAGTTTGTTCTACTTTATGTTACTGTTATTTTTTGCAAGTCTTAGCTTTCACATTATGCCACAGGCTCTTTGAAGGGAGGATCTAAGTTTGATTCATCTTTGAAAATCACTTTCTTGCCCCTATCCATACACAGTACTTTCCAGAAGGTATCTGCTCCATAAGTACTGATAGAATGAATGAATCAAAAATATTTAAAAGTTTCTTGACAGAGAAAGCAAATGATCCAACAAATTGTAGCATAATAAAAACTGCTTTTAACCTTTCTTTCATTCTGGAGTCCATTATAGCATCTAGTCTCAGTTAAATCTTAGATTGTAAACTGAGCCAAGTCAGTTCTGTCCCACAAAATTGTCTGTGATGGTAGATATATTTTATATTTTCCCTATCCAGTATGGAAGCCTCTAGCCACATGTAGCTGTTGAGTGCTTGAATTGTACCTAGACCAGTTGAATTACTGAAGTTTGTACTTTATTTACATTTATTTTAAACTTAAATAGTCACATTTGGCTGGTGGCTACTGTATTGGAAAACATAACTCGGAACTCAGAACAAATGGTGACATTCATATTGTGTTAAAAAACTTCAACTGGGCTACAACTAGGGTCCACTAGTGTGAGACTTTCAGGGTAATGCAAGTACATGGTTGATCCTTAAATTCTGTGCTCAAGGACACCCCACGTGCCTCACCTTAGTCTCAGCCATGCATTTCAGAGATTACTAGCCAGAGTTTCTTACTACTGACACTTTACCCTATGTTTTTGGGCCCATGTTAAACCACAGATGGCACTGAGATGCTATTACTGACTATTGAAGAGTCATGTTACCTAAAGAATGAATTGTTCACAGATCTAATGAAATTTGTTTTCTGCTACAGTGAGAATTATGATGTTTTCTTTTATTCCTTTCCTTTCCCATAGGAGCCTTTCAAATTATCAAATCTTCTTTCTATAATCAAATCGAATGTTATCTCCTCTATGAAGTGACTCTTGGTGCTTTGTATATTCACTTCTCCTGACAAAAGTGTGGTAGAAATGTCAAGTGTTAGCTCTATGGAAGTGCCACAACATGTGAGTTATGGCAAAGAAAAACTCAACAGGTGCTGTTAGGTACAACCAATGAGCCCCCAAGAAACCAATGTGGCCTGCTGCTTCTTACCACCCTTAAAAACACAAGGAGAATTAACTTCACTGTGCCTCAGTTGCCCCACCCCACAACATGGTGATGCTAACACCTAATTTATGTTAATTTTCTTAAATGCTGTTTAATGAGTATCTGCTATATGACTGATATTTGCACTAAAGGCAGAGATTTTATTCCTCAAGAGAGATTTTGCTTTTTTTATTTCACAGAATAGACCCAGCAACTAAATAAGCAATTGCAATACATGTCTATCATGACTCCAAAACTCTTGTTTTAGTAAATGGAACAGAGTAGGCACTCATTAATTCCAGTAATATCCTTTCAAATATTAGAGCTGAGGAGTCTTTTTCACAAAGTCCAAAGAGTAAACGCGTTAGTAGGACATAACCATGTTCAACAATTGTAGATTAATTTTACCAAAGCTTGTTGGTAAAGGAAGAACCATTAGAGTAATCTCCTCCATGAAGTAATGATTTGTTCAAGTATAACTTATAAAGTCTTTCAGAGTTAAAAATGAAAGGAAAAAATACATTTTCTCTAGTTAGCACAATTGATAAAATTAAACATCCCTGTATTTTCATAGCTACAAGTAGATTTTAGAAGTAGACCTTCTGGGCCGGGCGCGGTGGCTCAAGCCTGTAATCCCAGCACTTTGGGAGGCCGAGACAGGTGGATCACGAGGTCAGGAGATCGAGACCAGCCTGGCTAACACGGTGAAACCCCGTCTCTACTAAAAAAATACAAAAAACTAGCCGGGCGAGGTGGCAGGCGCCTGTAGTCTCAGCTACTCGGGAGGCTGAGGCAGGAGAATGGCATAGACTCGGGAGGCGGAGCTTGCAGTGAGCTGAGATCCGGCCACTGCACTCCAGCCTGGGCGACAGAGCGAGACTCCATCTCAAAAAAAAAAAAAAAAAAAAAGAAAAGAAATAGACCTTCTGGGATCAATGATTAACTCCCCCCCGAAAAAAAGTTGAATGCTAGAGGACATCAGTTGAATGCATTTTAATTTCATGTTATTATTGGTAGTTTTGAACTGCAATTATTTGGGATAAGGTTAATTCGTAGACTTTCTCCCACAACAAAAGCATTGCCTTTGCTGAATGAAACCCTTTTGTTTCTTTACTTGCTTATTGCAATCCAGCATAACAGCCACATTTACAATTAAATTGGTAATTGACTATTTAGATCACTGTTCCCCATGCAACACTAAACTTGTAAGTAATGATTCAGGCATTAATAGGAAGCCACACAATTTTAAAAATGCACCACGAATTTTATATCTACCTAATGAATTGATAAATTCAGAAGGAAATTCCAGTTAGACACTATCTGCTATAAAATTAAAGATCGAGGCCAGGCGCGGTGGCTCAAGCCTGTAATCCCAGCACTTTGGGAGGCCAAGACGGGCCGATCACGAGGTCAGGAGATCGAGACCATCCTGGCTAATACAGTGAAACCCCGTCTCTACTAAAAAATAATATATATATATACAAAAAAAAATTAAAGATAGAATATGAACAAAACATAGCCTACCTTTGATTTACAGATGAGTTATCTAGTTTGAAAGGTTCTTAGATTTTTTTTTCTATATTTTGGTCATCACAATTTCACTGACATTATTTCACCAATGCGTGGATAAACAATGAAGAAAAAATGACACTCAGATTAGTCAGCTTGCATGCCTAAAAAGGGTTTGTAATAGTGTTGAGCCTGAGATAAGAAGAAAAACCAAAACGGTATGTGGGCCTGTCTGCGCTCTTCTAGTTACACATCTCGCTTGTTTCTACTATTTTTAAGAAAAATGAGAGTTGGCTGTATTAGAATCTCTGGTTACTCAGGGATCTTCAGTTTCGTATTGTCTACATATTCTCCTTGTGTTTTTAAGGGTGGTGAGAAATAATAGGCCACATTGGTTTCTTAGGAGCTCATTGTTTGTACCTAATAGTGTTTGTTGAGTTTTTCTGTGCTATAACTCACGTATTGTAGGACTGCTATCGAGCCAACACTTGGCATTCCTACAATATTTAATATTTTCTTAATGTATTTATTAACTGCTTCCACCTCTTTCCATGCACAGATGGGGGGAGAAAAGCCAATGGTGGCTTGCTACATCTTTTCAGCAAGCATCAAATTGTACTGATATCCAGTCTCTTTATTGACCCCATTTAGCCTGGCTGTTAAATACTGAGAAATAGTCATTTTAAGAACAGCAAGGCCTTAGGGACTATCTGTTGTTGCTAACCCTGAGATACATTTTGGAATCCTGAATGCCCCTCAAGTGATTTAGTTCCCTAAATACCTCATAATGAAATATAGACATTTAGACATATAGATGTACTCACTTGTCATTAAGCCTAGGGAAACCTAGGACTTGCAATCTTTAAGTCCCCTTTCAATTCTAAAACTCCCTGACAATGAGCAATCTGACATTATATCATGATACGATCATGTCTGCCACTGCTTCGGTGCTGCTTCACATTGAATTGCCCTTTCCTGCCTCTTGACTTTCAGATTAGTTCTGATAAAACACGAATATGGTGTTTTCTAGCTGATCATTCTGATTTCTAATCTGACATGTTGTCATAGTTTTATTTACAGATTTTGGTTTACAAGTCAGCACTCCAGAGAGATTTCTGGGTTTTTTGACCTTCACTAAGTGGTCTCTTGCATTCAAATAATATCTGAATATGGTATAAGTATCTGAATTTCTCGCTTATATAATAAAAATACTTTTAAAAATCTCAATTATAATTATAAAAATGAAAATATCCTTCTTCATGAAAATATAAATTTTTTACTAATTATGAACTTAAAAAGGTTTTAATTGACATGAAATCACATGTATTGTACACAACGTTTTATTTTGAAGTATATGTACATTGTGGAATGACAAAATATAGCTCATTAACATATGCATGACCTCACATAGTTACGATTTTTGTTGTGAGATTACTTTATATCCACTCTCTTAGCACTTTTCAAGAATGCAACACATTGTCATTAACTACCATTACCGTGTTGTACAATTGATCTTTTGAACTTATTTCTCCTATCTAACTGAAATTTTGTATCCTTTAATCAAGGTCTCCACAACCCATCACCCAAACTCCCACCCCTGCCCGACCATTCCGGCCCCTGGTAACCATCATTTTACTCTTGGCCTCTATGAGATCAACTTTTTTAGATTCCATACATGAGTGAAATCATATGGTATTTGTCTTTTGAGGCCTGACATTTCATTGAATGTAACTGGAATGATTATCAAACATTATCAAAGTGAAGGAAATGTATACAAGATAAGCTCTTAGGTCCAATTAAACACACGCACTACTCTTCCCCCATTCTTGCCATCAACATAGCACCCCATTAAGTTCCCAAGTTGAATAAAGCGGTGATACTCAACTCCTCTCAAGACTTTTTTGAATGGCCTGAGGCTTAGCAGCAGTTCTTAGTTCAGTAGTTTGTTGTGGTTAAGAAACTTTCTTATAGAAAGTTTTAATGCAATATAATTAAAAGTTTTGCCATTCTGTTTGGCTTCTCCAATCTTATTTCCATGTGTAATTTTTTGATATTCAGGATTTGTTTCTGGCTTTACCATGGCTTTAAAATAAAATACCCCTTAATAATGGAGATATTTATATACACATACCAGTGGAATATTATTGAGCCTTAAAAAAAAGAGGGAAATCCTGTTATTTGTGGCAACGTGTATGAACCTGGAGGACATCATGTTAAGTGAAATAAGTCAGGCACAGAAGGACAAACACTGCATGATCTCACGTATTTGTGGAACGAAAAATAATTGTACTCATAGAAACAATGAGTAAAGTCATGGTAAGCAGAGGCTGAGGGAGGGGAGACTGGGGAGATCGTGTCCTTGTTGATCAAAGCACACGAGTTTTAGTTAGAAGGATAAAGTTCCAAAGATCTATTGTACAACATGTGACTATTATTTATAACAATATATTGTATATTTAAAAATTGCTGTGAGACTAGATTTTAAGTGTTCTCAGCACAAAAAAGCATTATAGTATGTGAGGTAATGCGTATGTTAAAAAGCTTGATTTAGTCATTCTGCAATGGATGCATATATCAAAACATCATATTGTGTACCATAAATATATACAATATTTACTTGTCAATTAAAAATTATAAAATCAAAAATATAGTAATATGTCACATCAGTGAGCTTTAAGCTTTATCTTATACTTGTTTTCTATTAGTAATAGAAAACATACCAGTTACCTTTTCCTTAAGAGCCTAGATTATTGAAAAATTATTTTTATTGTGAAAAATAGCCTACATAAAAATAGTGAACATTTATGATTTATAAAAAGATAGTAAGATGAGCACCTTAATACTCATGACCCAAGTTTAGAGGGAGATTACCCTGATAACATCAGTCCCCAAAAATAACCACTCTCTTGAAGCTTGTGTCAATGATTCCTTTTCTTTTCATGATAGTTCTACTACACATAATTATTTGTATACTTTATTATCTAATTTTGTTTTTAAATTGGTATATATGGAATCATACTAAATATATTTTTCCATGTTATGTTCCTTGGCCTCCATATTATGTGTTTGGTATTCATTCAGGTGTCCGTTTGTAACTGTTTGTTTTACTTTGGATTCCCTGAAAATAGATTCTGAGATGAAGAATTGCTTGCAGAAATTTCACCTAAGAATGCTCTAAAGCAGTGCTGGCCAATAGAACTTTGTGCAGTGGTAGAAGCGTTCTATACCTGCATTGCCTAATAGAGTAGCTGTGGCCACCATCCATAGGTCACTATCAAGTTATTCAATTTAAAAATTTAAAAATAAATTTCAACACCCATATATAGCTTGTGAACTATGACACTGGATAGCAGAGCTCTAGAGAGATACACCTGTAAGAAAGTAGGAAGCAGAATTGGGCAGAGGTAGAAGCTGATTCAGCCGGTCCTCTGGGCACATCTCGAACTGGGAAAGGCTGTCAAAGGTGTCCCCAGTTGAGGCAAAGCAACTGAACTTGAGTATGACAGCATGAGACAGTCATTGGTTCTGCCTCCTAGAAGAAGGAGCAACCTTGGGTGAGTCAGTTCTTTGCCTCTGAGGGTGATTTCCAGTGAAAAGCACATCTGTGAGCCTTCAACAGCCAATATTACCAGCGGCAAGTGTCACAGGATCCTTGGGGTATTGCTTCATTAGCCAGAAACCTTTGTGGCCAGTGGTACATTTGCCTGAGTTTTGCTCGAGCCCACTGGACTCGTTTCACCCACTCACACTGGCAGGCCGTGTTTGGCTTGTGCTACTGGCCTGGATCCCATTCTTGCCAAATGTGAGCTAGACGTGGAGCAGTGAGGGGTGCCTGAGTGAGAAATCATGGAGTCTGGATGCTGTGCAGAGCCAGGCACACTGGCTCTGGTGGGGCAGGCAGCTCCAGATGCTGGCATGGGTGCCAGCTCCCTGCAAGGCTGCAGCTGGTCCAGGCGTGCCACAGGCAGCTTTTACTTGTGGCACCAGGGAAGGTGGTGGTGCCTGGAAGTCTGGAACACCAGGAACCACAGAGTCCCAAAGGGTGTGTCACAACCCTGGCTTGGGAGCTCCTATGTCTGGGTTCCCTGAAGGGCTGCAGCTCTTCTCTTTTTCTCTCTTTTCTCCTTCTTACTGCCTGCAACTTGGTGAGCAAGGGGCATGTTTCAGCTCTGTTTGTGTTACAACTCTTTCAGTCCTGCCATTTGGTGGATCCCAAGTTCTTGTCCCACATCCAGGAAAAATGAAGTAAACTGACAATTAAAGGGTGAGTAAAGTGAAGAGGTGCTTTATTGAGCGACAGTACAGCTCTCTGGAGACTTGAAGTGGGTAGCTCCTATCCATAGGCAGGCCATCCTGTCAAGTGTGCAGTTTTCAGCAGAGACCCAGAGTGGGTAGCTCCTATCAACAGGCAGGTCGTCCCAACATCTGCTTAGCTCTCAGCTGACAGAAGACCCACAGTGGGCAGCTCCTTTCTGCAGACAGGTCCTCCCAATGTCTCCCCAAGTCTGGCTGAGTCCGGGGTTTTTATGGGCTTCAAAGGGGAGGAAGTACGTGCTGATTGGTTCATGGGTGGCTATGAGTGGGCCCATAAAAAGCACCTTAAGTTCTCATTCCTGTCTGTGGAACTTGCAGCCCAGCCCCCAGGCTTCAGGCCTTCCCAGGTCCTTTCCACCCAGGAGCCTATCTGCCTCCCACTGCTGTCAACCTGTCAGCCCTGGTGTCCAGGCTGTTTGTACCAAGGGGCACCTGCAAGCCCACACCAAGCCAGCCTCAGTAATTCCCACCGTGGCCTCCCTCCCATGCTCCTCAGCACCCAAAGTCTGGAGGGGCCAAGACAGCAGGGGACTGGCATTTCATCACTACCCCCAGCATGCAAACACACCTCTGGGTCGTGACAGCACACAGACTTGGTCTCAACTTTGCTTCAAAATCGCAGCAGGCACCAGGAGCAGGAAGATGCTGGGCAGTGGGAGCAGGCATTTCTGAGCCTGCAGAGGAAGGGAAGCCTTCCAGGGTCCCTGAGCTCAGGAATTCTCAGGTCTGCAGCTGTGCCCATTGGGGCGGGATTTCCATCCCTCCAACTTGGAAGGGGTGGGGGCTTCCGCCTGTGCCTGGCTCCTGCTAACTCTGTGGAGCATGCAGTCCTGGCTGCACCTCCCCGGCTGCAGCTGTCGTCTTCACAACAGCCTCTCCAGATGGGCTGCCACTGCCATCATTAGGGGATTGATGCTAAGCTTTGGAGAGATTCTGAGCAGAGCACTACAATGTCTATGATAGAGCTGATTATTTATTTTTATTGTTCTATTGGAATTTCATTATATAAATAAACCACAATTTACTAATATATTCTATATATGATAGAGATTTAGGTTATTTCCAGTTTGAGGAGGTATGGCTATGGTAAACCATGTTTCTCTAAACAGTCCTGTCTATGTCTTCTGGTGAATAAATGCAAATATTTCTCTAAGATATATACCTGTAAGTAGAATTACAGAAAGTTAGGATATGTGTGTAATGGACTTCACTAGGTAATGCTCAGATGTTTTCCACATGGTTGTAGAGTTTACAAATTGCAGCCTCTCAGTCAGTGCCTCAGTTGTACTAAATGAGAGGTTTGTTCAAAATTTCTAATCTACCATGAAGAAGATAAACTTGTATTTTTTTAACACCATTTTTCTCTGAATGAAGGGTTAAAATAAATTTAACCCTGTAGTGGTTGACAGAATTCTAAAATAACCACCAGTAAGTAATGCTATTGTATAATGCTTTTCCCTTGAATCTTGGCTGAACCTGTGACTTGCTTCTAGCCAACAGAGTATGGCAAAAACCATAAAAAAACAACAAATATAAATTCACATTTAGATTATTTTGTATGTTAAAGGTAGAGGATTTTTACAGATGTAATTAAGGTCCTTAGTATGTTTGAATTGAATCAATGAAAAGAAAGACTACTTAGTGTGAGTCTGATTTAATCAGGTGAGCTCTTTTAAAGGGGGCTTCAGGCTTTTTTGAGATCAGATTCATTGTTCTTCTGGTCTTAAAGAACCAAGCCCTCCTGAATTCTAGAAATGCAAGGAAACTAATCCTGCCAACAACAATGTGAGACATCTTAATGGCTATATTTTAAGAGCAGATGTTCGCGAGACAAGCATTGAGAATTGCATTTCTTAAGACTACAGCCTGGAAATAGACACAGATCACTTCTGCCATATTCTATTGGTCAAAGTCACCCATGTTCAAGGGGAGGAAAACAGACATACTTTTTGAAGGAAGAATTGACAAATAATTTGAAACTATCCTTAACCCTCCACACTTGTTAGGTGTGTACCCAAGAAAAAGGAGGAACAGTTTAGTGAACAGCTATCCAGTCTCTGTCACAATGTGGAGATTTTTAAACTGTTCATCATTTTAAACAGTGACTATATATTTTCATCAACACCCTGTGAAGTACTTAAAACTTGTCTTAATCCATTCAGACTGTTATAAGAAAATTCCTTAGACTGGGTAATTTATAAGCAGCAGAAATTTATTTCTCACAGTCTGAGGCCAGGAAGTCCAAGATGAAGGTGCTAGTAGATTTGCTGTCTGCGAAGGGTCTGTTCCTTATAGATAGCACAGTCTTTCTGTGTCCTCACGTGGCAGAAGGAGTGAACCAGCTCCCTCAGGCCTCTTTTGTAAGGACACTAATCCCGTTAGTGAGGGCTCCACCCCATGATGACCTAACAACTCTTAATAGTATTGCATTGGTGATCAGGTATGAATGTATGAATTTGGCCATGGGGAAGGCACAAACATTTAGACCATATCACTTATGGATTATGTTTTCATATCTGTGAATTTAGTTACAAGCATATAGTAATAGAAATGCATATTAACAAATTCATAGGGCATGTAGTCAATTTTTAGATAAAATATGGGATTTTTTTTTTTGGTACAACATTTTCTGAAAAAAATGATGTTTTTATGTATAGATGCCCCTATGTACCTGGAGGTTTATAACATTTGGAGACATCGGATACTAGAACATTTTTATTATGTTATACTAAAGTCTTCTCTATTGAACATTTTACTCACAAGTATTAGTATTATTTTCTTGACCAAACGAAACAAATCCAAGTTATCTTCTAGTCTTCTGTACAACAACCCATCGTGTAGTTGAAATCAACTATCATGTTACTCCAGAGTTTGTCATCTTTGTTCTAAGCGCTACCAGTGCTTTTAAAGAGGTGATATCTGAAGTGGAAAATAAATGCTAGCCAGATATGATCTACTGCATTTTTTCTTTTTTAATACAAGTGTAATTTACATAAAGAGAAAGGAGCAGCTATTAGTTTATTAAAATGGTAGTATTTTATATTCAAGAAACTTTCATATGCATGTCTCTTGGATCTTAAGGACCTCGTCAATTACTAGAGCATACACCATAAAGTTCATTAAATGTAAGTATTCCCCCATTTTGGTAATAAATATATAATATTACATATCTTCTACACATATACTTGCTATAATTATCAGAAATATAGAAATACATATGTACATATTATTTCAATATTAGGAATCTAAAGTTTGAAGAGATTAATTCTTTGCCCAAATGTATACAATAAATTAATGGTGAGCTGAGACCACAGTAAAAGTTTCTGATCCTATGTTCAGTTACTATTTTTCTATTATACCGTGCTGTTACATAATTTATATATTTAAAATTCCACATTCATAATTGTAATATTTTATAATTGTGTATAGTTTAATTAACTATGTACAGTCTATTCAAATTCAAGGAACCATTGAGAGATGTTAAAAACCACTTAGAGTGCTCAAACACTTTGAAATGCAGTTTTGGCAATTTAAATGTCAGGGTACCTCTGACTTATGGAAACTGAAAGGACCCTGTAAAGATTATTGAATATTTTACTGTAATGAAACTGAAATATTCTAATATATGGAAATTCCTAGTTTTGTTTCTAACCAAATTAATGTATTTCTAGCTTTTGATAATTACTTTTAAGACCATTAGTTGCTTAGATTTTTTTGTTTTCAATTATTAATAGCAACAGTCTATTATGGTATTTGAGAAAACTAGTAATCCCTTAGTGACTAGTAATTTTAAAAGTAATGTTTTATATAGGATCTAGTATCAAAGTCTATCAGCAGCTAGAAAGGATACTACATAAATACCTAATAAAATATTCCACTTCCTCTTAAAATTAGGGAATTGTGTGTAGTTGGAAATTCGTCAGGTCTGAAGGTGAAAGATACATCTTTTATTATCATGACAGAATACAAAATCTAGCAAACCCGTGACTGATACTGGCACCCAAAAGTAAGTGTATTACTGTTGTTTCTAAAAAGCGAGTCCTGTTTTTAATCTGACTTTATTATAAGTTACCAGTGAACTTTTCCTATGAACATGAGGCTTCATAAGAGCAGTGCTATTTATGTAAGGTCAAATTTGTGGGCCGTATTTTCAGTTGTCCTGATTTAGTAGGTCTACAATAGAGGCTTTAAAATCAACTGTATTTCTATCAGGCAACCTACATGGTTCTGATGTAGAAGATCCATGGACCAGACTTAGAAAAACAATGGTCAATAGGAGCTGTGAATATTGGCTCCAATTCCATTCCACATATGTTTCTTTCACATTCTCTGTATAAGTTGCAATTCACACTTTGCTCAAGGTATTTTTGGTATGGATTTTAAAATTATTATTTTTTTAATTGAAAGATAGATTGAATTTATCATGCACAACATGATGTTTTGAAGGATATATACATTGTGAAATGATTCAATCTAGCTAATAGATACTTTGCCTCACATAATTATTATTTCTGTGGTGAGAACAATTTATATCTACTCTCTTAGCATTTTTCTAGAATACAATATACTCTTAACTATAGTAAACATGTCATACAGTAAATCTCTTGAATTTATTCCTTCTAACTAAAATTTTGTGTCCTTTGACCAACAGCTCTCTAAGCCCCCACCCCCAACCCTACCCCAACCATCCCTGCCCCTGTTAAACACCATTCTACTGTCTACTTCTATGAGATCAACTTTTTTAGATTCCATACATTAGCGTGATATTTATCTTTCTGTGCCTGGCTTAATCCCCTTAACATAATGTTCTCCAAGTCCATCCATGTAGCAAGATTTCCTTTCTTTAAGACTACATAGGATTCCACTGTGTTTATACATATGTATGATTTTTGCCATTTATTCATTGATGGCTACTTAAGTTGATTCCATATCTTGGCTCTTGTGAATAATGCTACAGTGAATATGGGAGTGTCACTATCTCTTTGACATGCGGATTTAATATCTTTTGGATATATATACAGTGGTACAGCTGGATTACATGGTAGTTCTATTTTTAGTTTTATGAGAAAGAGACTGTTTTCCATAATAGCTGTACTGATTTACATTCCCACCTAAAGTGTGTAAGAGTTCTCTTTACATCCTAACCAATACATGTTATCTTTTGTCTTTTTGATGATAGCCATTCTGACAAGTGAAAGATGATATTTCATTGTGGTTTTAATTTGCATTTCCCTGATAATAAATGATGCTGAGCATCCAGAGCAAAACACATGTTAGTCCACAAGTTTCAAAATATTTTAAAAATCAAAATCATATAATGTATCTTCTCGGACTACAGTGAGTAAAACTAGAAATCAATAGCAAGAGGGACTTTAGAACCCATAAATATACTTGGAAAACAACACACTCCTGAATGACCATTAGGTCAATAAGAAAATTAAGATTTATATTAAAACATTTCTTGAGAGAGAGAAAAATGGAAATACAAAATATTAATTTCTGTAGGACAGAGAAAAAGCAATGCTAAGAGGAAAGTTTATAGCACCAAACAACTACATAGACAAAAAGTGAGGCTGGGCTCAGTGGCTCACTCCTATAGTCCCCACACTTTGGGAGACTTGGGAGCCAGAGGCAGGCAGATTGCTTAAGCCCAGGAGTTTGAGACAAGCCTGGGCAATATGGCAAAACTCCATCTCCACAAAACATGCAAAAAGTATCCTGGTGTAGTGGCATATGCTGTAGTCCCAGCTACTCAGGAGGCTGAGATGGGAGTGTCACTTGAGCCCAGAAGGTTAAGACTGCAGTGAGCCAAGATCGAGCCATTGCACTCCAGTATGGGCAACAGAGTGAGACCCTATCCCAAAAACAACAATGAAAAAAAAAAAAAAACTCAGAAAGATTTCAAAGAGTCTCATGATACACTTCAAGCAACTAGAAAAGCAAAAATAAATCTAACCCAAAATTAGCAGAAGGAAGGAAATAATAAAGATCAGAGCAGAACTAAACAAAATAGAGACTAAAGAAACCAATACAAAAGTTGGCTATTCAAAAATATTTAAACATTTGTTAAACTGCTAACTAGACTACCCAAGAAAAAAAGCAAGAAGCCCAAAACAGACATCAGAAATGAAAAAGGAGACATTATGACTAATACTATGAAATACAAAAGATCACCATAGATTATTATTAACAACTATACACTAACCAACTGAAAAACCTAGAGGAAGTGAATATATTCTTGGAAGCATACATCTTACCAAGATTCCATGAGGAAGAAACAGGAAGTCTAAATAGGCCAATAATGAGGAGCAACATTGAATCAGTAATGGAAATTCTGTGAACAAATAAAAGCTCAAGACAAGATGGTTTCCATGCAGAATTCTACCAAACATATAAAGAAGAATGAATACCACTTTTTCTTAAACTATTGCAAAAAACTGAGTAGGGAATTCTCCCTACTCATTCTATGAGGCCAGCATTATCCTAATACTCAAACCAGACAAAGACACACACAAAAAAGCTATAGACCAATATCTCTGATAAATATAGATGCAAAAATCCTTACAAAATACTAACAAACTGAATGCAACAACACATTAAAAAGATAATGCATCATGATCAAGTGAGATTTATCCCAAGGATGATAGCATAGTTCAACATATTCAGGTCAATAAATGTGATACATCATGTCAGCAGAAGGAAAGACAAAACCCATTGGATTATCACAATAGATGCAGAAAAAGACAACTCTGAGCAAACTAGGCATAGAAATATCATACCTCAAAATAATAAATACCATATATGATAAACTCACAGCTAACATCATACTGAAGGGGGGAATTTGAAAGCATTTTCTCTAAGAAATGAAACAAATGGTGAAAAATGCCCACTTTCACCATTCCTATGCAACATGGTGCTGGAAGGCTTTGCCAGAGAAATCAGTCAAGAAATATAAATAAAAGTCACCAAAATTAGAAAAGAGTCAAACTGTCCCTTTTTGTGGATAAAATGATCTTAGGTCTAGATAATCCAAAAGACTACCAGGAAATTCTTAGAACTTATAAACAAAGTCAGTAAAGTTGAAGGATACAAAATCAACATACAAAAATCAGCAGCAGTTCTATCTGCCAATAATGGCATAACCAAAAAAGAAATTAAGAAGGCAGTCTCATTTTCAATAGCTACAAAAAAATACCTAGGAATAAATTTAATCAAGGAAGTGAAAGACCTCTACAAGGAAAACTGCAAAACACTGATGAAAGGAATTGAAGAAGCCACAAACAAATGGAAAGAGATTACTTGTTCATGAATCAGAAGAATTAATATTATTGAAATGACCATACTACCCAAAGCAATCTATGCATTCAATGTAATTCCTATCAAAATACCAATGCCATTTTTACAGAAATGTAATACACAATTCTAACATTCATATGGAACAAGTAAAGAGCTGAAATAGCCAAAGCAACCCTGAGCATAAACACAAACCTGGAGGCATCATACTATCTGACATCAAAACATATTACAAAGCTATTGTAACCATGACAGCATGGTATTTGTATGAAAGTAAACACATAGACCAATGAAACTGAATAGAGGACCCAGAAATAAATCCACATATTTACAGCCAACTCATCTTCAACATAGATTCCAGGAGCATACATTGGGGAAAGCACACTTTCTTCAAGAAATAGTGCTGGGGAAACTGTATAACTATATGCAAAAGAATGAAACTGGACCCCTGTCTCTACCATATACAAAAGGCAACTCAATATGGGTTAAAGACTTACATGTTAAACCTGAAATTATAAAACTGCTAGAAGAAAACAGAGGGAAAATTCTTCAGGACGTTGGTCTTCAGAAAATCTTTCTAGGGAAAGATTTTATGGCTAACAGCTCAAAAGCATAAGCAACAAAACCAAAAATAGACAATTGAGATCATAGTAAAGTTAAAAGCTTCTGCACAACAGAGGAAACACTCAACAGAGTGAAGAGGCATCCTCTTGAATTAAAGAAAATATTTGAACATTATTCATCCTACAGGGCATCAATATCTGGAATATACAGGGAACTCAAACATCTCAATAGTAAAAAATAATAATTATATTAAAAAGTGGGCAAAGGATATGAATAGATATTTCCCAAAAGAAGATATACAGATGTTCAACAGGTATATAAAAAATGCTCAATATCATTAATCATCAGGGAAATGCAAATCAAAACCACAATGAGACATCATTTTACTCCAGTTGGAATGGCTATAATTTTTAAAAGACATAAAATGCCAGATGCTGGCAAGGATGTGAGGAAAAGGGGACTATTACACACTGTTGGTGAGAGTATAAATTAGTACAACTACTGTGGAAAACAGAATTACCATAGAATATAGCAATCCCACTACTGGGAAATATGTACTCATGGTTTATTGCAGCATTATTCACAAAGAATAGTGGAAAGATATGGAATCAACCTAAGTGCCCATGGTGAAAGATGGCCACTTTCACCACTTCCATTCAGCACAGTACTGGAAGTCCTTCAGTACTATGGAAAGATATGAAACAAACCTAAGTGTCATCAAGGGAACAACAGATAAAGAAAATATGGTATATATTCATAATAGAATACTACTTGACCATAAAAATAATGAAATCATGTCATTAGCAATCACATGGGTGGAACTGGAGAGGTCATTACATTAAGTACAATAAGCCAGGCACAGAAAGACAAATACCATATATTCTCATTTATACGTGGGAGCTAATAAACTTGATATCATGGAAATAGAGAATAGAATGATAGATACCAGAGACTGGGAAGGGTGGGTTGTAGTGAGGGTTGGAGGGGGGCAGGATGAAGAGGGGTTGGTTATGGATATAAAAATATAGTTAGATATAAGAAATAAGTTATAATATTTGAGAGCAGACTAGGGTTACTATACTTAGCAATAACATTATGCACATTTCAAAGTAACTGGAGGACAGGACTTGAAATGGTATCAACAAATAAAAATCATAATCACTCGAGGTGGTGAATACCCCAAATATGCTGGCTTAATCTTTATATGTTCTATGCACGCAATGAACACTCACGTGTACCCCATAAATTTGTAAATTATTATATATCAATAAAAGGAGAAAAAAAGAATGCTCTAAAACTGGGGGAAAATCAAATGGAAATTAACTTACAGCTAGACCTTGATTGTGCCCATAATTCTCAGACTGCAAATGAATGCTCAGGAGTTGTGACATTTGAGAACTCAGGAAGTGCAAAGGCATTTAACACAGGTATCAATCATTTTGTTCTCTGAAAACTTTTCTTCCCATTCAAGATATATAACACAAAGTGAAAATTAGCTCCATATTATTCGTGTGAGGTGACGGTTGCTATCTGTGTCTATAAACTCGACCAGGTCTTGGAATTGAGGCTAAAGAGAAAAAAGCCGAAGCTACTAACTTGTGTTATTTTCAGTTAAGAGGATGTGGAAGTTAAGATAACCCTCAGTTTATTTATCTCTAAAATGATGATAATGGTATTTGACTTTAATATTTGGAAATAAATGAAGAACATCCAAGTGAGAATAGACAGTTTATTTATTCAGACATTACTGTAGCAATAAAGTCAGCTACCATCACTAGCACTTGGCAGAGATTCAAAGTCAGGCAGGGAAATGGAAAAGCCTTATAATAAAAATCATGGAAGACCTCAGGTGTGATGTGTTTGGAGCATGTTAGCATGGGAAAGCTAGGAGTCAGTTAAATGGAAGTGACACATCCTGTGTGATTTGTTTAGGGAGTGTATTTGGCTTTCTCTTGTTGGTTCTCAGTTAAAAATTAGGGCAAAATATAAGAAAGCTGGCAGCCATTGACCAAATCCTTACTATTCCAGGTCAGTTGCTGCAAAGGTTGTGGTTTGGCCTCCTGGACTGTTGATGCAGAGATTGTGGGCCAGAGTTCTATCAGATATGGTCTAGACATTATTCATTTGTATGTTCAGTCTTCATGGCTAACAGTTTTTTTAATGAGAATTGAATTGGAATGAGTTGAAAAGATGCCTGTTGCTGTTTTTGGAAGTAGTGGAGGTAGCATTAGGCGGTAAGGTGAAGGCAGCAGTATCTGGAAGAGAGAAGTAAGGTATGTGGCTCCACTGATGTCAGGAATGTCTCAATAGGTTACCTTGAGCTAGGGGAAGAGCACTTGGAGAAATTCTCTTTCTCAATCCCGTCTAAATGTAGAGTAGAAACATTACCCTCTATTTTCCTAGCTTATAAACTGTCCACATTGCTCTTCACAAGGATCCTTGATCCCCTGGGTATCTGAAACTTTAGACTCTACTTCTAAACTGATGCAGGTGAACCCCAATATTGGGACCCAACCAAGAAGTGTTCTTGGCATCATGCAGGAAAGAATTCAACAATGAACCAACAGAGTAAAGTGAAAGTAAAGCAAGTCTGTTAGACCAACAGAATACATGAAAATGGCTGCTCCATGACAAAGCAGGGCTACCCCACAGGCAAAGTAACACTTGTGGATCTAGCACCAGTTAGCTAGATTTGTAGCTACTCCTTAATTATATGGTAAATAATTTTCTAGAAAAGGGATGTGGAGTTCCTGGAACTGAGGGTTTCTCTCCTTTAAACCATATAAGGTAACTTCCGGGCATTGCTTTGGCATTTGTAAACTGTCATGGTGCTACTGGGAGTGTCCTTTAGCATGCTAACGCATTATAATTAGTGCATAATTAACAATGCGGGCAACTAGAGGTTGCTTTCATCCCCATTTTGATTTTAGCTGGTTTCTTTACTACATCATGTTTTGATCAGATCCTGTTTTCATCAGTGGGATCATAACCCCACCAATTTGGAGACCAAGTCCTGCTCATCTCCTACCTCAAAACTAATGAGAGAGGGCCCATTTTTCTAACCTACGAACTTCTATAGCTAACATTTCCTTATCTCAGAATTATGAATAGGTAAACAATTTGTTATCAGAAGAAGTTACAAACACATCATGTAAGAGCTATCTAGTTAATGATTTAATATTATTTTATCTTGCTACATATTTATGACATTTTAAAGCTTACCTCTTGTAAAATATTCAGACTTATATCTATCTTGTTTTCTTTTTTTGTTTCTTTGTATCTACCCTGTCCTGATTATTCAAATTCTTGGCATCAGCAAACCTTTTAATCATTGACTTTTAATCATTGCTTAGCTGCCTTGACTATAGGTACCTTGGTATGCACATTGCAAAAGTCACCTTCTTATACACACCCACACGAGCACACATATTCTTTAAGTTCTGTTCAGAAATACCACAGTCCATTTGGCCTCTCCTAGACCTCCTCATTTCTAGAGTCTTTCACCTAATCTCCATTCTTGATTCCCTTTCCCATGAGCTGAATGACTAAACACAAATATCCTACTGACCTCAATTTCCTGTCCTTCTGCCGTTTTCACTCCGTGTTTCCTCTAGATCTGTTTCTTCACCTTCCCTTCCTTTTTTTCCTTCCTTCCTCCAGACCAAAATATATATTTGTTCTAGCACTACAGTAATTCTCATTAAATATTTAAATCTCATTCTCCTTTCCTGTTTCTATTGTATACTCCAGAAGCACATCCAACATTCTGGCTTTTAGGCTTCTACATTCAATACTAGAGAAAACTCATAATGGTCCAGCATAGTGTCACTGCAAGTTCAGAGAGCCACCCCACACTGCTTGGCAATGCCACTATGGGTCCAACTCGAGGCTGTCTCTCATTCCTCACAGGTGCAATTTCAGACTTTTACTACTCCTCCAGTACACTGTGCACCACCTCTTCTCTCAAAAAGGAAATTCCTATGTAGCCATAAAAAAGGATGAGTTCGTGTCCTTTGTAGGGACATGGATGCAGCTGGAAACCATCATTCTCAGCAAACTATCGCAAGAACAGAAAACCAAACACCGCATGTTCTCACTCATAGGTGGGAACTGAACAATGAGATCACTTGGACTCGGGAAGGGGAACATCACACACCGGGGCCTATCATGGGGAGGGGGGAAAGGGGACGAATTAATGGGTGCTGATGAGTTGATGGGTGCAGCACGCCAACATGGCACAAGTATACATATGTAACAAACCTGCACATTATGCACATGTACCCTAGAACTTAAAGTAGAATAATAATTAAAAAAAAGGAAATTCCTAGCTAACTTTTCTCACCACCAACAAGGCTTATCTGCAAGTTTTTTTATTATCTTACTCAGAGCAAGTCACATTCTTATTTGTGCTTGAAGCTAGTTATTTCACATAGACTCTGGATCTCATTCTCTTCCGTTTCAATAGGGGCCTCTCTTCTTTACCTATGTCTCTTAAAAATTTTATTCTTATTGTTTTTTAGACTTTTTCTCTAAGGTTTTGTCTGTGGTCACATATTTATCTCTCTCTTTTTGAGCAATCTTATTTACTCCATAATTTCAGCTGCCACATATATACTGGAATTTTTTAAATCTACATCAACAGGTTTCAGAATGCCTTTGAAACTTCAGACAGGTCTACCTAATTATCTTCTAGATTCCTCCTTTTCTCTTTTCCTTCTCACCCATTAGTCAATAAGTTCCAACAATTTTACTTATTAACTCTTTAAGTTAATAAGTAAACTAAGTAAACTTATTAGTAAAATAAGTAAACTTATTAACTCTTTAAGTTAATAAGTAAACTGCCAAATCATTTAAAACACAAATGTAACCAAGTCCTCCTATGTTTAAAATCTTTTAATAGTCCTTATCATATTTGGTTTAAATGCAAACTCCTTGACATAACACACAAAACTTTTCATGATTTGACCCCTGCATTTATCTCTCTAGTCTTTTATTTCCCAAAGTGTGTTCAGAAAAACGCTTACTCTGTGAAAAGTCTGGCACGATGAGGTGGAGGAACAGGAAGAGAATGGCGGGCTTTATCAAGTTCAAATCCATTTGAGAAACTAATGCTTTAGTATTACCTTTTAGAGAAGTGGTTCTCAAGTTGGTTCCTGGAGCAGAAGCACCAGCATTACTTGAAAGGTCATTCTCAATACACATTTTCAAGCTTTACCCTAGACCTAATGAATCAGGAACGATGGGTCCCAGGACCTAGCAACCTATCTGTGTTTGTGAGCTTTCCCGGCAATGCTGATGCACACTAAAGTTGGAGAACCACAATCTTAGAGAATCACCATGCATAGTAGTATATTAAAGGCTTCAGGAAATCTGAAAATAATGTATTTAACTTTGTTTAAGCAAAAATTTTTAAGTTGGTTGAGCCCTGGCCCTTGTGTAAGTACACGATACTAACATAGAGTAGAAGAAACGTTAGAGAAGCACACTTCATCAAAAGCTGTTATAGCCCATTTTACTAGTAATTATTCAAATATAGTAGGCATCTGTCATGTGTTTTTGTGTTTACGTAGCCTGTCTTTGCATTTTTCTTTTCTTTTCTTTTCTTTTTTTTTTCTGTGATGGAATCTTGCTCTGTTGTCTGGGCTGGAGTGCAGTGGCGCTATCCTGGCTTACTGCAACCACCACCTCTCAGGTTCAAGCAATTCTCCTGCCTCAGCCTCCCAGGTAGCCAGGACTACAGGCACGGGCCACCATGCCCAGCTAGTTTCTGCATTTTTAGTAGAGATGGAGTTTCCCTATGTTGGTTAGGCTGGTCTCCAGCTCCTGACTTCAGGTGATCCACCCACCTCAGCCTCCCAAAGTGCTGGGATTACAAGCATGAGCCACTGCACCCGGCCGGTCTTTGCATTTTTCTACCAAATGTCTCCTCCCAACCCTAGTCTTGTCAGCTCCTTAGAAGCAGCATTTCACAATTACATGTTTATTGAATGAATACATTGAATGCCACAGAAATATTTTATAACCGTTTTTAAAGTATTGTAAAGTTCCACTAACTTGAAGATATCATTTGTTATTTCAGTACTTTCTTTTGCATGTAATGGCTCTTTCTATATATTGATCTCTTCTTGATGGAATATACTTATATTTTCTTATCTGATATCATGAAAGTGTAATATATATCCCATCAGCTTGTCTGTAAAAGCTTTTCTGTATATGCTTTTCTGTAATGAAATATCCTTTGTAAACATGACCATTGGAACTTTCTTCAGATAATCCTATAACCTGGCAACTTTCCACTTTCAAAAATTACCTCCCCATTATACCCTTACAGATTTTCTTTCAAGTCTGTTTCTTCAATAATCTATTAACAAAATAATTTTAATCACTATTATAGTAATCACTATAATTATGATTCATTTACTGGGTCATATTTTAATGAATGTATTTTTATTTATTATTAAATGATTTATAATTACCATATTTTCTTGATATAACAAATTGTTATTTCATAACATTATTCATAGTAATGTTTCAATCAGTATGAATACACTTACTGTAAGCTTTTCTTAATTTCTACTATCATAACCTTAATTTTTCCAATCATAAGGTTAATGCCCTATTAGATTTCTAGGATACATTAAAAAGTTTTACATAGATAAACTTAATTCTTAAGAAATTTATAATACACCAGATTAGACCTCATCCCTTAAGCATGCAGTCTCTTACAATGTGCTATTAAAGTAGGGAGAGCCTGATTTATGATAGTATTGTGTGCTATGCAAAAACTTAATGATTCAACATCAAGTTTGATTTATTCTAAAGCAACAAACATAGTAGGATGTGAAAAATAGCATCATCAGTAATCTTCTGGTGTCATAAAAAAGAGTGATGGAAGTACAATTTGTGACAGGTAAGGGATTTGGAAATGAATGCATATTTCAACTACTTCTGTCTCTCCTCTTTTCCATGTCACTCTTAGCAAAATGATGAGAAGTGACTGTGATGTTACACATATCATGTATAATAATTTTATTTCATTTAATCACATTACTTAAAACCTATAAGACATATAGTTTGGCTATGTACATATGACGATAATTAATGATACTGTTCTAATACCAAATATCTCCCCACCATGGCCATTGGAAGCAGTTTTATTTATAACCTTCACAACGCACCAGGTTATCTGGATTTCTAAATCCTTTAGAAATCTATTGAGCTTAATATAATGCACAAATAATTACATTATTGTGGTGATAACAAAATCCTGTTCACAAAATAAAAATAAATTTTAATAAAAGTTCTAACTTAAAAGGCAGCAAAGCTTGATATTTGTAAGCCTGCATTACTGCCCATTACTTCCTAAAGTTGACTGACATAACGAAGGAATTGAAAGAGGAAGCTTGCCAAGAACTTTCAAGTTGTTTTCGGGGATCACATGTACATACTTCTTAAGATCTTTGGAGACTGCTTATAATTCATTCTGGACATTTGAAGTATTTTATGTCAGCCACTAATTTTTTTACCATTTTAATTTAGTTCTGCAAGTTTTAACATCTGCTGCATTTCAAACATAAATGTAAATCAACGACTCTTGGATGTACCCTAGGGAAATACATGCTCTTAAAAGTACATTATAGTCTAAGACTAGAGAGGTCTCTAGTATTAAGTGAGTTTACTATAGGGCTATCTTTTAAGTTAAGTGAGAATAATAATTAAATGACAACTCAACAGAATATGGTTACATATCATGATTTGCACTGGAAAATACGCATATACAACCATTCAACTGAGAGGGTAGCTGACCTGGTTACAGAAGACATGGCAATTGGATATGGCAATAGTTTGGGCCAAATAAAATCTAATACTCATTTTACACCAGAGTCTTTGAGTTTCCAGAGCCATAAGTTGATGTTTTCAAATATCCCGCACCTATAAGCTTGCAAAGGATTTAGCAAAAATTTCCGTACACTTAAGTGAAAATTTATCTCTGCCTATTTTTTTAACCCAATTTTAACAAGTAAATGTAAAAGAAGTGCTCTAAAGGAACACCCACCAAAATAAATGACCAAATTAACTTATCTAGATGTTGTAAAGAGTTGCATATGTTGAGTATGAAATTTATATGTGCAACATTCAAGATTGTTATTGTACTCTGTTAACCTCAAAGTAAATCTAGATCATCCTATGTCACATTCTGCTTTCTAGAATGACAGTTGAAGATTTTGAGGAGAGTGGTAAATTAAGAAAGATTCAAAGATGTTTTTAAAAAAGGAAAAAAGAGAAAAAGGCAAACACAAAATTTTGGTTATCTAGATACATTTGTGTGTAAGAAGGGAGAGTTTAAGTCATTAATGTTGCATATGTATTGTGGGATTTAACAGTACTGAGTTTGCAACCAGGCAGCTGTCGGTTCGGCATACTTACTACTGATGTAACTGAGCAAAATATTTAGACAAGATAAATTTTATGCACACATACTTGCATGCACACACAAACACACACCTTTGCACACACAAAATTCAATTTTCATCCTTGGAAGAAGCCACATTAAAGGCATAATTTCTATAATAGTAATTCTTAAGGTCACGAACTATAATCATCAGAGGGAGGAAAAACCTCCAATCCAGAACAACAACAATAAAAAAAGCAATGGAAGTTAAACCAAAATTTAAAAAGTGATTGGAAATACAAGCCTGGCCACTGTGAGTTTATTCTATGG
This sequence comes from Papio anubis, assembly GCF_008728515.1. Lineage (NCBI taxonomy): Eukaryota > Metazoa > Chordata > Mammalia > Primates > Cercopithecidae > Papio > Papio anubis. The sequence goes on from NW_022161403.1 coordinate 109,034, forward strand.
GATGCCATTCAATGAAGAAAAGAAACCTGAGTTTAACAGCTTTAACTCCCATAATCTAAGAATTTCATTTCCATAATCATTTTTCTTTGATCTTCTATTTGACAGTGACATCTAACTAAAGTCATCCCATTTAACCTTTTCTTTTGCATGTTGCGTGAATTTGTGAGCAGAGTAAGAAACAGGACATTCCTCGTGAAGATCAGGGACCAACCACCAAGAATTTGGATTTTTGGCCCCAACTTATTACACTGATGGTCACTATTATTGATGAGGATAAAACTGCCTACACACCTGTCCTGAATCAGTAAGTACAATGTTTTGGAAATGAATGGATTTTATTCCACTGAAGTTAAAATAATACATATTTTAAGTGCAACATACTCTGATGACAATAATAAACTTTTCTATGATTAAGCTATAGAAAATGGTATTTTTCAACTTTTATCAGCAAATATCAATTAAATGATATTATGAATTTTTAATTTGAGCTCTATGGAGTATGAATCTGTGGATATGGAGAAAAATATTTTCCAAGATTTGATTTTTATTTAATGTAAAACTTTTCCTCTGGATCCTTTCATAACTATACCATTGTCTCAAAAGAAAAAAATGTGCACTCCCCCAAAACTAAAAATAATTTTGAAGAGTTAGTATTAAACATATTGCATTGTGGCTTTTGAATAATAAACATTTGGCACAACAGCTGCTTTCAAAATAGCTATGCATATTGATTTAACAAATTTAATAAAATATTTAATAAAACAAGTCAATTTTCACAAATTACAATCTAAAGTTCATGCCTCTAAGACAATATAGATGAATTAAAATTCATGACTGTTCTAGAAGAGACTGTAAAAATCCTCATTTTATCAAAATACCACTAGCTATGTGACCTTAGGCAAATTATCTAATTTCCTTGGGTCTCAGTTTCCTCCCAACTAAAACAAAGGTGTAATTATTAGATGATTTCCAAGATCCTATCCAACTTTAATATTGCATATTTAGATTTTATTTTACACCCACATATTAAAGACCATAAAAGCAAATATAACATCAGACTACCAGCTAGGCATTTGCAATCTGGTTAATGAAGAGGATTGTCTTGACAATATTAGTTAGACCTGAAATGTTATGGGTAGCAAAGATAGCAGAAATAGACAAACAGTAAAGTAGAACAGTGAAGTAGACTCAGATTTACTATGGGTAAATGTGTTTGGTATTCTTACCCTCTATACTGGTCAAGACCATTAGGGTCATTGTTTATGTTGGCTCCAATTAAAATTCCAATTAAAGAAGAAATACATTTAAGTATTTCAATCTTCATCCTTTTCTGCTTACTGTTAATCACCCATTTTCAACAGTCCCCCAATTCCTAATTATGGAGAAAGTGGTCCTATTTTTGGTATACAATCATCATTACATTAAGTTTGCCCTTTCACTTTCTTCTCCCTTTTTCCCCAAACCTAATTCTTATATCCACCTTTTTCTTCCTGAAGGCCTTAGTGTTTCAATCTCTGTACAGACTTTGCTCTTTTATTCTCTGCTGTTAGGACTAGAAGATCTTCTCTTAATCTATAACCTGTCATCATCTCATCACGGGTCCTGAGAAGTACTTCTCAGGTCTCTGACAACTTTGTGGAATAGGATTGTTTTCTTATTTACTCTTTGGACCTTTCTTGAGGACAGAGTAGGTTTCTGAAACATTGGGAGACTGACAACTTGTTTCAAGACTGTGTCCTTGGACTGGGATAGGCCATTTTATAAATGGATGCTGGATGAAAACAAACTTCTGCTGAGAAATACAAATTCAGTTCTATGAAGAAACTTTGGCTTTAATAATCAAAGAAATTTCTTATGTTTACCAAGTATCTTCAATCAGGATATGACCGGTAAAATACATTATAAAATCATGGAAGAAATTAAAATATCCATGATTTATTTTTAGTCATATACCTCAAAATATATACAAAGATTTTAGTTGATTATATGTAACTGTAGTAAAGGAACTGGAATAAATAATATTTATGGCAAAAATATATTTATAATTGTGAACTAAATTAAGCCTAAGTTATAAAAATTAGCAATGACATATGGGGAGAGAATTGTTTTTGTTTTTGGTTTTAATTTTGTTTTTAATGTCAGAGTTTAAGTCCACTTTTTTCCTTTGAAAACTTGTCCCTGAAAAAAACAAATGCCTTCCTCTATTTGGAATCCATTATTTATTATTGTGTTTGGTCAGATTTTAAGGATGATGTAAAGCTTTTTTTGCATACTGAAGATCATTCAATTTAGTTTCTCACTTAATTTAATAAATGCTTTAAGTGAACTCATCTGGAGACTGAGATGGGGTCCTGGTGGCCAATGTTGCATTTGTATAATGTGGTGAGATTTTCATTTATATCTGTTTCTTTGTTTGAATACTGTATTGTCACATTTATGCTTCATTAATCATCTCCTTGGCTACTTAAACTAATGCAGGATTTCACAAAGTAAAAATTCCAGACCACTAGGGTAAGGATCACATGGACTACTAGTTGGATTTGCAGATCTTGAGCCCCACCCCAAATCTATGGATTCAGAAAACCTGAAATTGACACAGAAATCTGCAATATTAATAAACAATCCCTGTTATTGTGTCTTATGGTCACTAACAATGAAGGCCCAGATCAATATGTGAAGGACATGTTAAAAGTAGCTTGGGTTTTGTTTTAGAGGCAAAGGCAAGTGAATTTAATGATTTTAAAATATAGCACATTTTAAAATATCTTTCAATGTAATGCATAATTATTGATTCAGATCATTTAGTGAAGTTCTTATTGTTATCATGAGCTTGAGAAATCATTGTAAGCTTTTGCTTATTCAAATTTGATAACAAGTTTACACTAACAGTAGAATATAAGCATGAGGGAAAAGAGTTCTATTTTGTTGACTAATGTATATTCAGGCATACATATTTGTTGAATGAATAAATTAAAGTAAATTTATACATGTAGTCAGTATCTGTTCTGTCTGTTCCCATGTTGTTGATTTATTAGTGAAATACAGTATTTATTTGAATAATATTTTCTCAATTTTTAAAATTATAATGAATTTTAGATGTTTTAGAAATTTCAGTATTTCATTAAAACTAAATAGTATTAAGCAGAGTACTTTCAGATTTAGGTCTTGGTTTCTGTCTCTCTTTCTCTCTCTTTCTGACAGGTTTATTGAGGTATAATTGAATATAATACAATTTCATGTACTTAAATAGTATAATTTGAATAGTTCTGGCATATGTATTTAACCACAAAATTATCACTATTTTCAAAATAATGAAGATAGCCATTACCCCAATAGTTCATCCACTTTTATAATTCATCCACTCCTCCACCATCCCCAGGCAACCCCTTATCTCCTTTCTAGTACTATGAATTAGTTTGGAAATGTTATCATTATGTGTAAATGTATTCATAGATTCTCTCCATTCTTTTGTCCAGCTGCTTTTATTCATTACAACTATTTTGAGATTCACCCATGTTATTGTATGTTTCTTTTTATTTTTGAGTAGTATTCCCTTGTACATATATACCACAATATGTTTATTCATTCATCTGTTAAAATTTGTATTTTTTCAAGATTAGGTTGCTATGAATATTTGTTTACAAGTCTTTCTATAGACATACTCTTTTATTTCTCTTGAGTTATATGGTATGTATGTATTTAATATTAAAACTGCCAAACTGCTTTCCAAAGTGGCTGTACTATGCCAACAATTGGTTTGATAAACCTTTTAATTTTACCTATCCTAATAGGCATATATGATCTAACTATGATTTTGATTTGCGCTTTCTGAATCCTAGTGATACTGACCGTATTTTTATCTGCATATTTGAAATTCATATATCTTCTTTGGTGAAATTTCTGTTAAAATCATTTTCCCATTTCCAAATTAGGATGTTTATCTTATTATTGTTGAGTTGTAAAGGTCTGTACTAGATAAAGCTCTGTCATCAGAAATAAATGTTGCAATGTATGCTTCTAGTTTGTAACTTTCTTTTCCATTATCTTACTAGTGCCTTCTGAAGAGCATAGTTATTGCATATTTTTTAAATTTTGATGGAATAGTCCAATATTTTTATCAGTTTCTTTTATAGTTTAAGCTTTTAAAAATTTCTATTTTAGAAATCCTTGCAATCTGCAGTCAGTTTGCAACACCACAGTTTTCTTCTAGACATCTTACATTTAAGTCTATAATTCATTTCAAGCTAATTTTTACTTGTTAACTAGTGTTATAATCAAGTTTAACTTTCTTTGGGATCATTTTCATATGGTTATCTATTTTTTTATCTCTACTTGTTGAAAATTATTCTTTCCTCATTGAATTGCTTTGGCACCTTGGTGAAAACTCAGTTGACTATATATGTAAGAGGTTAATTCTGAAGTTCTTTGTATTCTGTTCCATTGATCTATATATCCGTAATTACACCAGTACTGCACATCTTGGTGACTATCATTTTCTAACATATCTTGAAATATTATAGTAAAATTTATTCAACTTTATTTATATTTTTGAAAATTGTTTGGCTCTTCTAGCTCCTTTGCAATTCCATTTAAATTTGTATCAGTTCATCAATTTCTACAAGAAAAATGTCTGCTGGACTTTTGAGTGATATTGCATTAAATGTGTAAATCTATTGGGGAGAAATGAAAACAGCAATATGAATTTTATAATCCATGAACATGGTATGTACATGCATTAAGGTCTTATTTAATTTTTTACTTTAGTGGAAAGGTGTTGCATATTCTTTGTTAATTGGTTTCTAAGTATTTTTATTACTATCTTAAATAGTATTTTTAATTCCAATTTCCCATTCTTTGTTAGTAGTACATAGATACACAAATATATATCTTCAGCCTTCCTAAATTTACTTTTTTGTAGGTTCCTTGTGATTATTTAAATACATCATATTCTTGTCTAAAATAAAGATGGTTTTACTGATATCTTTCCAATTTGGATGCATTTTATTATTTTTCTTGCCTTATTGCTCTGGCTAAAATCTTCAGGACAATGTTGACTAAAATTGGTGAAGAGCAGACATTCTTGCCTTATTCCTAATCTCATAGGGAGAGCATACAGACTTTTACCATTGAATATCATGTTAACTAAATGTTTTTCATGAATAATTATTTATCAGGTTGAGGAAGTTCTGTTCCATCCTTATTATTCTGAAAGTTTTTATCATGAAAGGATGTTGGATTTTTTCAAATATCTTTTCTGCTCATAATAGGGTAATCACACAATTTTGCTTTTCAACCATCAGTATGGTGAATTATACTAACGAGTGTTTAACTTTAAACCAACCTTCCATTCCTGGAACAATCTCCACATAGTCTTGATGTATAATCTTTCCTATATATTATTATATTTTACTCATAAAATTTTGTTAAGTATTTTTGCATTTGTGTCTATGAGGATATTGATCTATGGTTTTATTTTCTTATAGTGTCTTTATCTGATTTTTATATCAATGTAATGATGGCTTTATAGAATGAGTTAGACAGTATTTCCTCCAGTATGATTTGCCAAAAGAGTTTTTATAAAATTTGACATTTTCTTTTCTGAGTTTTTGATAGAACTTACTGGAAAAATAATCTGGGCTTAGAGTTTTATTGTAGGAGGTTTTTAAACTAAAAATGCTCTTTCTTCATTAGATATAGGGCTGTTTAGTTTACCTATTTGTTCAGTTTAGGTTTTTGTAGTTTGTATCTTCAAGGAAATTTTCCATTTAATCTAAGTAGTGAAATTTCTCCATCATGTAGTTGTTTATGCCAGTCTATTATTATCCTTATTATGTCTGTTAAATCTGAACTGATTTTTCCTCTCTCTCATACTTAATATTTATATTTTGTGTCTTCTCTCTTTTGTTCTGTCCAACTGGCTGAACATTTATAAATTTTACCGGTCTTAAAAAACAGCTTTTGATTTTATTCAATGTTTTGTTTTCTGGTTTAAGTTAATTTTTTTCTCATTCTTTTAGTATTGTCTTTCTTCTGTTAGTGAAGATAAATGTTAAATGGCTATCGCAGTAATCCAGTGAGAAGATATGAAAGCCTTGTGTAAGATGGTGGAGAGTTAAGGTCAGATTTGTGAAATAAATCAAAAGATCTTTATGACTAAATGCATTGAGTAGAGTGTTAAGGAAGCAGAGACAATGGAAATGTTATATTTATAGGGGCATCATTATTGGAGATAAGAAATACAGGAGGAAGTATCAATTTAAAGAAATTCACAGTGACTTATATTTTGATATACAGAGATTTGGTTATCTGTGTGACTTGCAAGCATTATATGCAACAGAGAGTTGTATACATACATATGGAAATCCTTTAGATTGATATCAATTAAATACATAATATAGAGAAGTTTAGCTATATATGCCTAAAAGTCAGAAATCTTAATTATTTCTAAATATTCAGAAAATTTTACTCATTTTACTAAAACTATTGTGACTTCATATTACTTTGTTTTTGTTATGCATACCAAAACATAAGCAGAAATATGTTTCATCCATTCTGTTATCTCATTTGTTTGCATGCATTGTACTATAATATGTAATTTCTTTTAGTTTTCTCCAAAAGTATACATACAGTGAAGTCTCAACTCATTTTCTCTCTTCATTAAGTGTAGATAACAGAAAGTATCTCAGTGTATTGAGTAGAAAATGGACCAATTTTGAAAGATTGTCTTTTCCATTTGCAAGGATGAAATTTGCTTATTTTTCCCCTCTCAGGGTTATATGATGAGCCAGAACATTAGTTTCAAATTGGATGTTTTTAAAGATAGTGTATTTTATTTGCTGAATTGAGGAAGTTTATGTTTAAGCTACTTTGATTAGGATTTGCCTTTGTTTTTTCTGTTTTGGAAATAATGTTGTTCAGAGTATTAAAGTTATTGATCTGTTTGCTTACACTATGGGTTCCCTAAATTACTTTTATATTTAAGAAATTGTTGTGAAAGTGTTAATCATACAATAAAGTACAGAGACTATGCAGTAGAGTTCTGTATAGCCATCAGTCTAATTCAACAATTATCAAAATTTTGTGATATTTTCTTCGTCTATACTCTTGAGTTTTTTTTCTTTTTCTTTTGGCTGAATTACCTTAAACAAACTTCAGACATCCTATCATTTCATCCCTTCTTAGTTCAGCATTTATCCCTAAAAATCATGGCTTTCTTTTGTACAGCACAACTAATAACATTAACAGTAATTGCCTGGTATTGTGTAATCCCTATTCCATAATCAAGTGCTTCTGAATTTCTTTAAAGAAGTTATTTTTTTACATTGTTTTGTTTCAATCAGGATCCAAATAAGGTATAAGCATTACATATGGTTATTATGTGTTACAAGTCTCTTTCATACTAGTTAAGTCCCCCCTCCCTTTTATTTTATTTATACCATTGACTTCTGAAAGAAGCTATGTTCACTACCCTTTAGAATATGCCACTTTCTGGGTTATTCCATTTGCCTCCTCGTGCTGCTAATTAACTTGTTCCTTCATAATTAATACTCTCCATAGCTGAATATTTCAGGTTCATTTTTTTAAGAACACTTCACAAGTGACTGTGTGTACTTCATACTATGTCACATCAGGTAGGACTTTATCTGGTTATTCCCTTGTAGTGATGTTAACAGTGATTAGTGCTGCCAGCCTTATTTCTTTGTTGAAAATGTCTTCATCAACCTTTCCTCTAATGGTTTCATTTATTTATGATCACTTCAGAATTTGCTATTCCATTACGGATGACAAAATGGTGGTTTTATAAGGTTATCATTTCTTCAACATTTATTTGTTAGAATTTTTTACAAAGAAGAACTTTCTTTCATTAATTAAGGTTACTTGGTTACCCTAATATATAGTAAATATAGGAAAGATAAGGTAAATATTTGATTCTTTCTTTTAACCTAAAGTATTTTATCTCATTCTTTTCTTTTCTGCTCTATTGGACTTTTATTGTTTTTCATTAACAGTTTCATTTCAATTTAATAAATATGTATCGAACCCTTAATATATGCCAGGCACCATGCAAGGCTAGAGTCACAAATATTTAATTTCTAAAAGAGATATGTACAAAATTAATCAGGAGTCTGAAACTGATTAACTACTGTGCCTGTGCCTGCCACAGTCACAAGTCATTCTGTGATTAAACTCCTCCTATACATCCTTGTTGACACAGCCTTATGAAAACAGAGAAACTAGGTTCCCTCTCTGAAACTGTACCAAAAAATCCTGAGAATGACTCAGCTGACAGGGAGAATAGACACTGAAAGTTTACGAATTTGGAGATACCTGCAGTCGGTGATCCACAAATAAGAATAAGTCAAAATGAAGTATAAACAGGAATGAAGATAGCACTGAGAGAGAAGAAGGTAGTTGGCAGTGAGTAGAGGGAAAGGATACTTGGAAGGAAAAACAGATACAAGAATAGCAGAGTCACATACTGGAGGACTTTGTGCAGGAAGATCCCTGTCTGCGGTCATTCAACGCACTCCTCAGCGCTGCCTTAAACCCTGAAGGAGCATCTTGTCTGTCTTGTCTGAGGCTCCCTAAAGCCTGACTCCAGGGGCTGTTTGACTGCAGTAGACAGAGTTCATTTTTCTTGGGTTCCAGTAGAATGTGGTAATGGAGTTTAGTTTTGTTTTTCCATTACCCAAAGTATCCTTACAAAAATTACTTTTTAATTACGTGTAGTTACTTGAGCCTCTGATTTTTGGAACCAAAGTAGCATAACTAATCCAATATAATAGTATATGGAATGACACATGTATTCCAATATAGTTGCAGTTTGTTTTCTGTTGAAATGTAAAACAAAAAAAAAAAAAGAAAAAATGCTTTAATTTGAATTCTTAGGATCTAGGCAAATGGTTTATTTCCTACAAGAGATCGGTTTTGCAGACCTGGAGTTCATAATGGGCAGAATAGATAGCGGAAAAAACCACAGATCTGTTATAAAAATCTACCTGACACTAAAGATATAAAGTAAAATTTCAAAAGTAATTTAAAAAATTGTTACGCATGTCTATCATAGCCATTTTGAATTTTAAAACAGATCAAGTGTGTTTCTCTGCAGTTTCCCAAAATATTACATTATGTGGAAATAATTCAAACACTTTTCTAAGTGCACAAGAGTACTGTCAAAGAATGCTTACTAAGAATTATACTAATTTAAACACCTCTGAAGATTTCACTTTTCTACCTCCCTGACCACATATCACAGAGGCGAAAAAGAGTTGATCTTGAATTTTTCAAGGTTTGTCATGCTTGCTGAAAGATTTTAACACAACTAGATATTTATGTGTTATAAATATCATAATCATTATATGGGGAACCATGGGGAATTAACTGGAGTCAGGCACTATTCTAACATTTTTACAGTTTAATGTTTAATCCTAAATTTATTCTAATGATATCAGTACCATTATCATCCCCAAATTACAGATTATGAAACTTAAGCATAGAGGGAACTAAGTTACGCAAAATCACATATCTAGTAATAGGCAGAATCAAAATGTCAGCAACCCTTTGAAGTAACAAAAGGGTTAATGTTAACAAGAGGATCCCATAAATAAGGTGATGCACATTAATCCTTCCAAACATTTCTGATATTTTAATGATTAATCTGGATCTGATTGCAACATCTTTTAGGCTTTCTATGTTTTAGAAATTAGGAGGCAAAACTTAATTCATGAGACCATAGCAGGATTTGTAGAGATAATGCACAGAAGGCACCCACCCTAATGCCTGCATTGAATAGGTGCTCCAACTGCCCTGCAATATGAACATGAGGACTTGCTTGTACCAGGTCTTGCAGCTTGAGAAACAGTTATCTAAACTCAGTAAATTCTGTTGACTATTTATCCCATGCGCATTACACAAGTTATTTAGGCTGTCTCTGGCCATCTGCAACTCCTTTGTCACACTGCCAGGTGGTATTTTAATTGTCTTATGCGATGCTGATTTCAATAGTTAACTTAGAGCTGGGCTCATGCTGGTAGTCCCAGCTACTTGGAAGGATGAGGCAGGTGGGTCTCTCGATCCCAGGAGTTCAAGGCTGAAGTGAGCTATGATCAGACCACTGCACTCCAGCCTGGGTGACAGAGCAAGATCCTGTCTCTGACATAAAAAAATAAAAACTTTTAAAAAGTGGAAGCCAGGAGCAATGGTTCCTGCCTGTAATCCCAGCACTTTGGGAACCTGAGGCAGGAGGATTTCTTGAGGCCAGCAGTTTGAGATCAGTACATAGTGAGACCCCCATCTCTACATTAAAAAATACAAAAATAGCCAGGCATTTTGCTACACGCTGGTAGTCCCAGATATTAGGGAGGCTGAGGCGGAAGGACCTGCTTGAGCCCAGGACGTGGAGGCTGCAGTGAGCCAAGGCAACACTCAGCAACAGCCTGAGCAACAGAGTGAGAACCTGTCTCCAAAAAAAAAAAAAAAAAAAAAAAAAAACAGTTTACATAGATCCATTTACAATTTTGTTTTTCATGTTAAAATTAAATATATACTTAAAGATCTGAGTTCATTAAAATAATGCCTTAGGTTATAAATGAAACAAAGAGAAAGCAAAAAGATAAAAAGGGTGATTGGCTTCAAATGGCACTTATGATCAATTTGCTTTATGGTACAAGAGACCCTAAGTACAAAAGGAAAAATTTCTACCACAGCATTAATTTGTAAGGATGGCTCATAATTTACTAGTAGAGTCCTGCTTAATAAAATTTATGCTTAGTTGTTCACTGCATTCGTGATAATAGCAGTTAATTGCACTAAATGCATGTCAAGTATCTTAAGTGCAGAACATACTAACAAAGCTTTAATATGTTTTATAATATAAAAAGGGCACAACAAACTGTCTCTTAAGTTCCAGCTATGACAAAGGAATTTCAGATGCATACATGACAGGCAGGAACAGGGAACCATTGCTTACTAATTTGTAATAATTAACATACTTTTCTTCAAAGACAAACTTTGCATATCAAAATAATACTTCACATTTAATGGATTCTAGTTTTATCCATTGTGACTGATGAATCAGTATTATCAAATTTGGCAGTGGCAGATTATGTTTTCCTCATTTCAGTAAGAAATTTGCAAGATAATAAATTAGGTTATTAAATTGTTGTGTCTCATAAGATTCAAGATTTAAAACATTTGTGCTTTGTTAATTAATTGCTGCAAATTAAAAACAGGAGACAGTCAAATAATGGTGGAATGGATCAGTTATTTCATTAAACCTCCTCTTTATAATGGTAGATTAAGTTAAGCTATGACTGCATTGAAAATGAAGAAGAGGTGGAGCTACACCTTAGAGAATTTAATTTGTGCACAAGAAAACCTCATGAATTCAGACTAGTGTGAGAAAGGCTAATTTAAATATATATGGTAAGTAGGAATATTTCATATACCATATTTATGTGTACTTCTTTTAACTTTTAAGTATGTATGACAACTTCTACAAAGTTACAAAATGGTTGTGGAAAGGTAAACCTCTTTCAGTTTTGTTTCTATCGTAGTTTGGAATTCATTTGTAGTTAATGTATGAATTGTTAGTGTATAGCTCAATATTTCTGAAGTTCATAAAACCATTTAGTCCTGTGAGTACATAAACATTTTCCTAAATCAAGTGTATTGCTATTAACTTTATTAAAAAATTTTATCCTACGGACTAAACACCTGGTAAATACAAATATAAGTTTTCATTCACTTTATGTGATTATTTTTACGTTAGAAATCAATGGAATCTAAATATTTTCCTGTCTGTCTCATTTATACTTATAATTTCATCATTATCAGCAGGAAACATTTATTGAGTACTCACTGTGTGTCAGTGACTAAGCAAAATATTTACGTGTAAAATCTCATTTAATCCTCACAACAGCCCTAGAAACAGTCCCAAGTTACACAATTAATATCATCCCCATTTGACAAGTGAGAAAATTGAGTTTTGAAGAGATTACTCACTGCTCCACTGGGTAAATTAGCTAAGTAGCAGAGGAGAAATGAAATCGCTGTCTTTTGGAATGCATTGCTATTTAACTTCTGTATTATACTGCTAGGTATCAGGCAGGAAAAATAGCCAAAAATGTGTTAAATTTTGGAAAATAAGCCTCTAGCAAATACGCAGATGGTATAGACTCCTTAGCTAGCCCCCACCAAAAGGCAGATGTATTCATTTGTGAAATGTGTCAGAAAAAAACTACTCTGCCTTTTAAATAATGATTTGATATTGGGACTACAGCATAGAAAAAGCATATAAAAATTTAGTGTCAAAATGAGATTACATATTTACAAGTCTGCAAAGGCAAAGTTGGACACAGTGAAAAAACACTATTATGGAAATATTATTTTGTGGTCCCTTAAAAATTAGAAACTTAAAATGTAGCCATTAGTTTCTCGGAAATTGATAAAATCTATGTTGTCGGGAAAATGGAGTATTTCTCCTTTCATTTCCAGAACCGACTTTCTTCTTTCACCCACTGTATTTTACTCATAATTGTTCATTTTTCTCCCCTATTTCCACAAGGCAGAAAACAGTAAAGAATTGTTTGGGAAACTGTTAGCTTTGCAAATGTTACTTAGTTATATTCCGGCTGCTAAAATGGTTTAAATAGTATGGAGAGGGCTGGGCGCAGTGGCTCACGCCTGTAATCCCAGCACTGTGGGAGGCCAAGGCGGGCAGATCACAAGGTCAGGAGATCGAGACCATCCTGGCTGACACAGTGAAACCCCGTCTCTACTAAAAAATAGAAAAAAATAGCCGGGCATGGTGGCAGGCGCCTGTAGTCCCAGCTGCTCCTACTCGGGAGGCTGAGGCAGGAGAATGCTGTGAACCCAGGAGGCAGAGCTTGCAGTGAGCAGAGATTGCCCCACTGCACTCTAGCCTGAGTGACTGAGTGAGACTCCATCTCAAAAAAAAAAAAAAAAAAAAAAGTATGGAGAGAAAAGAATTAGATACATATGTAGGTATTGGGAAGACTGTGTAAATGTAATTAATACTGTTAGGTAGTAAAGAGATGCTATGTGAGAGAAGTATAGGGGAGAAAGAATATCTTTTCCTTCTATCCTTCTATCCTCTGAGTCCTCAGCTGTAGTCACTATAACAAGATCTATTAACAAGAGAAGAGCATGCAAATTTATTTAACATAGGCTTTATATGACATGGGAGCCTTCAAAGGAATTAAAGACCTGAATAAATGACTAAATTTGAGTATATTTTGTGCTAGGTTTGACCAAAAGTGGAGAGTTGTGGGGACATGTATAGAAGCCCGCAGAAAAGTATAAATACAGTAAACTTGGAGAAACAGCAAGGCCTGCTCATTCACGTTCCTTTTGATAAGGATGCTTCTTTCTTTGCTTTTGGTATAGGAGCAGCAGCTCTCACATAAGGATCTTATTTCCTGCTTCAGAGGAAGATCAGAAAACCCTTTCTAGGTTTTATTCTTGCTTCAGGGGAAAATCACAAAGTCCTAACTGCATGTGCCATTTCTCAGATTCCTTCCACTTGAAATATTCAATTTGCCAAGGTGCCATATTTTGGGGTAGCATGTCCTGAACCCTGTCAGGAGAGATGTTGTATAATGCTAGACAAAATTGGTTAAAGAGAAAAAATATTATTCCCCTCATTTTCATCAGTTTGGAACTGCAAAGCAAATGTCAATCACATTGTGCCAGTTAAGTGAGACCTTGTGTCAAGAGTAAAATTGTGTAATTTCTACAGTATAAAAGCACCAATCCTGTCACTAATTCTTAATATTAAGCGAGCTCAGACCCATTTATAGTCACTATGCACTTCTCTTTGCCCTTATCATTCACAAGCATTTAATCATTGCTAATTCTGCCTTGAATACAGCAGAAGACTTAAAGGGAGGTGATACTTGGGCTGTGCTTTCCAGGGAGAGAGAGAGGTTATTATCTCATAGAAATTAAGAAGAAGAGACAGCAGGAAGGTGGAAAATGATCAGAAGATATATGGAATGTCAGGCATGTCAAGAAATAATAAATACTAGGGGTAGCTAGATTATTCATGGTAAGGGTTGGGGAATGAAGGTGAAAGAAATGAAAGTTGGGGCCAGATGATCAGAGCAGGATAGTCATATTAATGAGTTGAAACTATTATATGCTAATAAACGTATGACAAGCAATTTATGGTTTTAAAGCAGTAGTTAGAAATATGATGGCCTGTGTTTTTAAAAGGCAAATTAGGTGATAATATAGATGTATCAGAAGAGGGAAAAATAGGGGCAAAGACGTAAACTAATAGATTAGTGTAATTATTGAGGCAAATGAAGATAATGACTTGACTTGGGGGTGAGATATTAGGAATAGGGAAGAGAGAGGCAAATTCCACACTTAGACCAAAGAAAAAATTCCCTGGAGGGTGCAAAGGAGGGGACACTGTGGATCGTGGCAGAGGCTGATGACTCTGGTAGCTATCTAAATTCATCAGCTAAATGGTATTGCCATTAATTTAACTATGAAATATGTAAGAAAGAGTCAGAAATGTAAATCTGAATGTACAAAAAGTACCATAGAGTGGAGGTAAAGTAAAATAAAATACAAGCTTCAGAAGAACTTGTGTAACTGTTAAAGAAAGAAACTTTGCATTCTTTTTATTTTCTATCATGGGATGTCTATTATCTCTACAGGTAATAGCACAACCAAAATTGAAACCAGCATATCATAATGTATTATAATAGAGCAAAACTTCTAATACTGATCAGAATGAGGCCTCAGACCCCAAATATTGTTTTCTGTATAGAAGTAGATCTTAGCAAGAAGTAGATCTTGAGATTTAAATTTAAAAAGGGACTACTGCATAAAACATGAAGCCAATAATTTAAACTGTAAGTATTCTGAGGAAAAAACCAATAGCCTAATACCAAAAAAAAAAAAAAAAAAAAAAAGAAGGAAAGAGAAAGAAAGAAAGAAAGAAACTGTTAACTGTGTAAACATTTTCAATGCATGGGAATTTTTTTATTGTAAAAGAAAAGAATAGGCCGGGCGCGGTGGCTCACACCTGTAATCCCAGCACTTTGAGAGGCCAAGGTGGGCAGATCACGAGGTCAGGAGACCGAGACCATCCTGGCTAACACAGTGAAACCCCGTCTCTACTAAAAATACGAAAAATTAGCCAGGCGTGGTGGTGGGCACCTGTAGTCCCAGCTACTTGGGAGGCTGAGGCAGGAGAATGGCGTGAACCCAGGAGGTGGAGCTTGCAGTGAGCCAAGATTGCACCACTGCACTCCAGCTTGGGCAACAGAGAGAGACTCCATCTCAAAAAAAAAAAAAAAAAAGTAAAAAGAAACATGGGCAAGAACCATAGGCTCTATTTCTGATTCTGTCTTTGATTTGGTTCATGTTCTAGTATACTCATTGAATATTGTTTTTTCTTTACTGGAGATATCTCAGGGCTTAACTCCTGACCACCAATTTTTAAATTAGAAATAATAACAACTGAATAGGGGTTTTGTGGGAAACAAATATTATTATCCATCTTTTAAAATAACTCATGTATGTAGTAAAACTCCCATTGATTCTACTTCAAAATTGAGTTTGAAAAATGTTATGATCACAGAAATAATCATATTCACCTTCACAGGCTGTATGAAGTAGAAAATAAGAGTTCTAATGTTTTTAGATCATTTCTGTGAAGTAAATCAGTAAAAATTAAAAGCATGACTCCCCAACCGAAGCTTTATAAATTTTCAGTAGTTTGGTGTGTTTTCTTCCAGCTAACTTTTTCACACATATAAACATAGAAATTCATTTAATAATGTTTGCTTTCATAGTATTTTTTATGAAATATACGATCATCTTATATGTTAATCAATAATTTGCTTTATTCACCTAATACTGCCTGAGAGACATCTATTCATGTCAACTGATATAGTTCTGCCTTGATCATTTCAATAGCTGCATATTTTTCCATGGTATCATTTAACATCAGGATGATGCCGTCAATGAGGGGACTCCTGCGGCACAGAGAAGAGAAGGGGATAGGGACAGCACAGATACTGGTATAGCAGAAGAACTGAAAGCCTGTAGAGAGTCATTAGATAACTACGAGAAAATCAACTTCAAAAAAAGAAAGCCTGAATTTTCATCAATTTTTAAATTGTTTCCAGTCTGATAAGTAGAAAATTTTCACTCTTATTAAGGTGAACAGCTCCTTTCTTGTGTTTATTAGGCTTTGATTTTTTTTTTTAATTTCCCTTTCATCTCAGCCACTTTTTCTTTCATTTTTTTCTATAGATTGTTAACACGTTAATAATATTACATGTTCTTTTTATGTTAATAATATTCTCTTTTTGTCTTTTATATAAGCTGGATATATTTTTCCAGTTTGTTGTTTCATTTTAAATGGTGGTTTTTGTTTTGCTTTTTCTTTCCAACTTTTATTTGAGTTTCAGTGGGTACGTAGGCAGGTTTGCTACATGGGTAAATTGTAAGTCATGGGGGTTTGATATACAAATTATTTCATCACCCAGATGATAAGCATCTAATTCTTGGTTATATATTAGAATTTTTTTCTAATCCTATGAAAAATGCCAAAACTGCTTTCCAAAACAGCTACAGGCATAGTAGCCAATAGGTAGCTTTTAGATCCGTACTCTTCTCCCAGCCTCTACCCTCAAGGAGGTCCCAATGTCTATTGTTCCTTTATTTGTGTCCATATGTACTCAATAGTTAGCTCCCACTTATAAGTGAGAACATCTGATATTTAATTTGTGTTCCTGAGTTAATTCACTTACAATAATGACCTCCAGCTCCATCCATGTTGTTGCAAAGAACATGATTTTATTCTTTTTTATACCTATGTAGTATCCTATGGTACACATTTTCTTTATCCAGTCCACTGTGTATGGGCTTGTAGCTTGACTTCTATGTCTTTGTTTATTATGAATAGTGCTGTGATGACCATACAAGTGCATGTGTCTTTTTGGTAGAAAGATTTGTTTTCTTTTGGTTATATGCCCAGTAAAGAGATTGCTGAGTCGAATGGTAGTTCTATTTTAAGTCCTTTGAGAAATCTCCAAACTGTTTTCCACAGTGGCTGTTTCCTACCAGCAGTGTATAATCATTCCCTTTTCTCTGCAACCTCACCAGCATCTGTTATGTTTTTACTTTTCAATGATTGCCATTCTGACCAATGTGAGGTAATATCTCATGATGGTTTTGATCTGCATTGCTGTAATGATTAGCAATGTCAAGCATTTTTTCACACGCTTGTTGGCCATGTGTATGTCTTCTTTTGAGAAGTCTCTGTTCATGTTCTTTGTTCATGTTTAATGGTGTTGCCTGTTGTTTTTACATATTGACTTGTTTAAGGTTCTTATAGATTCTGGATATTAGACCTTTGCCAGATGTATACTTTGCAAGTATTTTCTCCCCTTCTGAAGGATGTCCCTTTACTCTGTTGATAGTTTCTTTTGCTGTGCAGAAGCTCTTTACTTTAATTAAATTCCGCTTGTCAATTTTTCTTTTCGTTGCAATTGCTTTTGGGGTCATCATAAAATCTTTGCCAGGGCCTATGCCCAGAATGGCATTTTCTAGGTGTTCTTCTGGGTTTTTATCGTTTTCAGTTTTACATTAAGTCTTTAATTCATCTTGAGTTGATTTTTGTATATAGTGAAAAAGATCCAGTTTCAGTCTTCTGCACATGACTAGCCAGTTATCCCAGCATCATTTATTGAATGGGGAGTTGATTCCCCATTGCTTTTGTCAGTTTTGTGAAAGATCAGATTGGTTGTAGGTGTGGGGCCTTATTTGTGGGCTCTCTGTTCTGTTCCATTGTTCTCTGTGTCTTTCTTGGTGCCAGTATCACGCTGTTATGGTTACTGTAGTCTTGTAGTATAATTTGAAGTTAGGTAGTGTGATCTCTTTGGCTTGGTTCTTTTTTCTTAAGATTGTTTTGTATGTTTGGGTTCTTTCTTGGTTCCATATGAATTTAGAATATTTTTTTCCAATTCTATAAAAAATGTCATTTGCCAAACTGCTTTCCAAAACAACTATAACATTTTCCATTCTCAGAAGCAATGTGTCAGAGTTCCAGCTCCTCTGCACACTTGGATCTTTGCTAGCCCTTAATAGTGTTGGGCTTTTGCCTTTTGTTTTTTTAAGCTATACTAATAGACATATAGTATCACATCATAATTTTATTGGCAAGTATCTAATGACTAATAATGTTGAGCCTATTCACATGTGTTTATTTCCCATCTAATTTTTTTCTCTTCTAAAGTGTCATTCAAATCATTTGCCCATTTTTATTGGGTAATGTTTTTTCTCTATTACTGAGATTTTAGTGTAATGTATATATCCTAGATATAAATCCTTTATCAGACACATGTTTTGCAATTTTTTTTCTCCCTGTCTGTGGCTTATCTTTCTGTTTTCTCAACAATGTCTTTTGAAGATCAGATTTTAATTCATGAAGTTCAATTTATCAATATTTTATGGGTTACACTTTTGTGTTACATCTAGACAAGTTTTGCCTAATATAAGGTCACAAAGATTTTCTACTATGTTCTCTTTCAAAAGTTTTATGGCTTTAGATTTGGCATTTTGGTCTGTGGTCCATTTTGAGTTAGATGTTTAATTTGGTGCAAGGTATGAGTCAAGATTTTTTCTTTTTGCCTGTAGATATTCAAGTATTTTAGCATCTCTTGTTGAAAACATTGTCCTTTCTTCACTGACATACTGTTACACATTGTTGAAAATTAACCACTCTTGTATTTGAAGACATTCTGTGTGAATTATTATATTTTCATAGAAAACTGCAAATACAAGTAAAGTTTGTTCTTTACTTTAAAAAAACAACAACAGCATTTTTTTCATCTTCTGGTGTTTTTACTTTGCTATGCCAATTTTAGAATCAGTTTGTTGATTTCCACAAGAAATTCTGCTAGAATTTTGATTGAGATTGCATTGAATCTATGAATCAATTTGAGAAAAGATAAAATTCTAACATTATTGAGTATATCAGCCTATAAATACAATATATCGATTTAGGCCTTATTTCGTTTTTCAATACTTTATAGTTTTCTTCATATAAATCTTATGCATATTATATTAGATTTATAACTAAGTATTTAATAACTTTTGATGCTGCATTAGTGCATTCTGACCCTGCTATAAGGTGCATGCCTGTAGTCCCAGCTACTCGGGAAGCTGAGGCAGGAGAATCGCTTGAACCCAGGAGGTGGAGGTTGCAGTGAGCCACGATTGCACCACTGCACTCCAGCCTAGGGGACAGAGTGAGACTTCATCTAAAAAAAAAAAAAAAGAAAAGAAAAGATGCCTGAGACTGAGTAATTTATAAAGGAAAGAGGTTTAATTGACTCACGGTTCCATATGGTGAGGGAAGCCTCAGGAAACATAATCACAGTTGAAGGCTGAGGGGAAGCAAGCAGCTTCTTCACAAGGCAGGAGGAGAGAGACAAGAGCACAGGAGTGAACTGGCAAACACTTTTAAAACCATCAGATCTTGTGAGCACTCACTCACTATAAGAAAACAGCATAGAGGAAACTGCCCCCATGGAGATTACAGATCCCTCCCTCAACATGTAGGGATTACAATTTGAGATGGGATTTGGGTGGGGACAGAGAGCAAAACCATATCAGATGCTATTATAAATGATACTGTTATTTTAATTTCGATTTCCAATAGTCCATTGGTAGTATACAGAAATATATGAATTTGTATTCTGTGACCTTATATTTTGTAGCTTCTTAAATTAGTTTTTTAGACATTTTCTATGCAGACAATTTTTAGTATGCCATTTTTTATGTAGAAAATCATGTTCTCTCTGAAGAGTTGTATTGCTTCCTTTGCTATCTATATGCCTTTTACGTATTTTTCTTGCATTTTAACAGAACTTAAGAACTCCAGTATAATGTTATGTAGAAATACTGAGAGTCAACATCACTGCCTTCATCCTTAAGTATCAAGTGTGAGACATAACTATAATTTTAGCAGTAGGGTTTTGTAGATTCTCTTTATGAGGTTAAAAAAGTTCACTTTAGTTACTATCTTTCAGAGGGATTTAAAATCATGAATGAATGTTGAAGTTTGTCAAATACCTTTTCAGCATCTATTGAGATGATCATAAAATTTTTCTTCCATAGTCTAACAATACAGTAAATTATGTTGACTGATTTTTGAAGGTTGAATTAATGTTGCATTTTTGGGATAAATCTCTCTTGATCATAATGTATTATTCATTTTGTATATTGTGAGATTAAATTTGATATTTTTTGTTGAAGATCTATGTTTATAAGAGATATTCTTTAGTTTTTTGTGTGAATATCTTTGTTTCCTGTATATTGTACTGTAAAGCTAATATAATCTTATTCTTGATTTAAATAAATCAAAATAACTAAGCAATTTTGTCTTTTTATAAGCAAAAAGCACTCTTATTATATCACTTATAATTTTGATGCTGCATACTAACTACATAAAATCTAATGGACTACAAAATGTATGATACTAGTATTTATGCTCAGATGAAACCTTTTGAAATAAATTGTTTACCTGGGGTTATTGTTATATCAATAAAGTAAAATTTAATGTTGAAAACTAATTTATATGTATTCAGGTTGTATTAAATTTTGTAGAAGAGATCTGAACTTAAATACTTGATAAATATAAAGCTTCTGGATTTAAGTTTCAAAATTGAATGCCTTATTAGACAAATTGATAAAACTGGCAGTCAGTAAGGGAAACTGATGCAACACACTCTAATTTTATGGAAATATGGACTAGAGTAGTTCTGTATGTGTCAATAGTCTTTTCTTATTTGAGGTTGTCTTGAAGTCATATTTCCTTAGGTAACGCTTTCCATACAGGATTATACTCTTTTTTTATTTGAACCCCCAAATGTGGATGAATGTGAGAGCTAGCTCTGTTCCTTGATATAAATATTTTTATTCATGTGTGCACGTCTGTATATATATATAGAGAGAAAATACTTCCAGTCTTACATTCTGGCGTGGAGTGAATGTTTACATTGTAATAAAAAGACTCGGTCATCATATTCATTGGGCTTATATTACTTAGGAGCCTTTTCATGAGATTGAATACACATGCAAACAAAATAAATGTTTAGAAGCAGTCAGAATCTTATTTTTAACCTAAGCTTGTTTAGTCTAAACACAGACCTGCCTGGAAGTTCTGGAGTACAGATTAGTGGGGGTGTCCACCAGGAGCCATTTTGCCAGAGGGAGTGAGGAATCTGTGTTGAAATAATTCACATGAAGATAATAGATAATAGAAAAAATAAAAGTACTTAAGTGTCCTTCAAGGAAAATGGCTGAGGGACATATATGAGTTGTGATTTTTTAGTGTCATATGGTATTTGCTATTCACTTTCATCTGATCTATCCTCGAAAGTGAGACATAAAAAGATGGAGTCAGCCAGGTGTGGTGGCTCATGCCTGTAATCTCAGCACTCTCGGAGGCCAAGGCAGGTGGATCACCTGAGATCAGGAACTCCAGACTAGCCTGAACCAACATGGTGAAACCTTGTCTCTACTAAATACAAAAAATTAGCTGGGTGTGGTGGCACACGCCTGTAATCCCAGCTACTTGGGAGGCCGAGGCAGGAGAATTGCTTGAACCCAGGAGATTGCAGTGAGCCAAAATGGCACCATTGCACTCCAGCCTGGGAGACCGAGTGAGACTCCGTCTCAAAACAAAAAAGAAGAAGGAGAAGGAGAAGGAGAAGTCTTCGATAAAACCAAAGGAGCTCTTGAGACACAAACACTCATCACAAGACATCCACAGGCAGCCCCAGTCACTGTTACTTTGGCACTGATATAATGAAGTCTGTTTTCTTACGATCCAATAACTTTTTAACATTAAACTCTAGTGTGTAACTTTTTTTTTTTTTTTACTTATGACAGTTCATAAAGAGAAATGTCATAAATAACAGTGTTCATGAACTATATAGTAACTACTGTGGTAGATGTGTAAAATGATGTATTTTGGTTTGTAGGCATGTTATTCTTCCTCATACACTAATTAAATGTGTTTGGTTTTAGGTTTCCTCAAGAGCTGAACATGGGAAAAATAAGTGCCGAAATTATGTGGACTCTTTTTGCTCTGGATATGAAATATGCATTAGAAGGTAATTATAAATATTTATACTTATTCACCTACATGTTAGAGTTAAATGGTGATTTTGTGTTCTTGCCTTTAAATGTTAAGAATTGAAACGTTAAAACATTAATTATTGTGATCAATTTAGTTCTAAAACTTATTTCCCTATGGTAGAAAGATAAGGTCTCAAAGTACACAAAAAGCCCTAAAGAAGTATATTCGTTTTTAATTATATGGTCTAAGTTCTGGGATCGTAAGAGTATTTCACTGATAGGATTATGCTCATATGTAAGAATACTTGATGTAGTTCATTTACCAAAACAGGCCATATTGAGGAGGTGGATGAGTAGTTAATCCAGATAGTTGTCTGCATAGACTTGGAAATAGTATCCACGGGGAGGCGGGTCAAAATTCTACCAAGTTTACACAAGAACAATGGCAGAGGTCTTTACCTGAAACTCCACTCTGAATAAGTACAAATCATACGATGTAGAAAAAGAGAAATACAGCTCTAAGTTAAATAATTCTATAAATATTCTTTGTGCACCCACATTGTGTTTACAGTTAGAGATAGAAGCATAGACCAGGTTACTGTCCTCTAGAAACTAACAACCTAGTAGAAAAATTTATTTGTACTTATTCAGTAAATATATATTGAGCCCATAGATACTAAATGACCATTGGTACGCTGGATGTAGGGGATGTAACAATGAACAAGATAGCCCTGGTCCCCACCCTCATCAAGATTATGGAGGAGGGCTACAAGAATGCAAACAGTTGCAATATGGAGTGGTGAGGACTAATGATGACGGAATGTCTGGAGAAGCACCTACATCAGACCTGGGGCTAGGGAACAAGGCAGGCTTACTGCGGGAAATTCCTCTAATAAAGTGTAACGTTGATAAAGACCTAAAGGATAGGTAGGAGTAAGAAGAGCTTTTGGTAGGACAGAGCACTAGCAATTAGAGAAAGCACAAGGTGCATTTGAGAAGAGAGAACTCAGTAGACCCAATGAGCAAGAAAGAGGTAGCAAGAAGTAAGACAGGAGAAATTAGCAGCGACCAGCAGACAGGGCCTTCTGGGCCATTGTGAGGAGTTTGACTCTGTGCCGAGTAAAACGAAGTCCCATAAAGGATTTTCAGTAGGTGCATGTCTTAGATTTGCAACTTAGAAAAATCATTTTGATTACAATATGGAAAACAGGTTGCGAGAGTAAGACAGGTTTTACAGAGTTCATGTTTATCATGCTACTGTTTAATAGCTTTCCTGTACCAGGTTGCAGAGGGAACATTCAGTTTTTCTCATTTGGAAAAAAAGGTACTCAATAGATCATAATATCTAGTTTTCTGATAAAGTCAGCCTCTTCCACTCACAAATAGAGAGGCTTATCTAATCTTTAAAATCACACCAGAACTGCTCAGAGGTGCAATTCCTTACTTTGCAATAAGGTTTTTCTTCTACAGTTTATTCATGACCCAGCCCTTCCTACCTCTTCCGTCTTTGCCTCCTACTAACCACATCCTTTTACATCTCTCTGCTTTCACTGTCTCTTTGGGACCCCAACATTATCTCTTAAATCAGACAAGAACCACCAGTCCACTGAGCAAATACATTTTTTTCAGATAGCATTCACTGCATTCTCCCACCCTCCTTGAAAGGCTATTAGGCATCTGAACATTTTTAGGGTCGATATAGATTCTTAATCTCCTCTGACAGAACCTACTCTTCCCTGCTGTTCCCTGTAGCAGTTATTGGTACCACCATTTATGCAATTACTTAAGCAATATGGGTTATCATATAAATTAAGCACATATGGGTTATAAATATCATATATCATATCATATAATTTATATGATATAAATAAATATATAAATAAATATATAAATATGATATTTTAATATGATATTAAATTGATATTTAAATATGATAGATATTATATTAATATTTAATTTTAATAATATTTAAATATGATATTTTATATGATATAAATAAATATCATATAAATATCATAAATATATAAATATCATATCATATAAATTAAGCACATATTACTTAAGCACATATGGGTTATCATATAAATATAAGTCTTAGAGTAAATTTAACTGAAGACTTACATACAATTCTTCATAACCATATTTTCCATGTTTAACTATGATTCAGCATACTTCATATATATTTTGAAGATTAAAATGTTTTAGTGCTTTTTAGTAGAATAGATGCTCTTATTAGTGACATTTTCAACTATATGAGATTAGAGCTTTTTGAAAATAAGAGCTATGTTAACCATGTGTCAGTCCTTAACACAAGCCTGGCATGTAGTAGTTGCTCAATAAATAATGGTTGCATGAAAATCTAAGGTGCACTAAAGCAGTGTGTAAATGAATACATATGTGTAGATTAGCGACATAATTCAGAATTATTTTCATTTATATTATAGCCAGGCAGTTGTATTTTTTTTTTCCAAGACGGAGTCTTGCTCTGTCACCAGGCTAGAGTGCGGTGGCGTGATCTTGGCTCACTGGAACCTCCAACTCCCTGATTCAAGCCATTCTCCTGTCTCAACCTCCTGAGTAGCTGTTTTCTAGTCCGTTCTATATCAAAGTTACATTGTTCATCAGTTTAATTGCTCATATTGATATTTGCACAACAGAATAGTAAAGTTTTAGCTCATCAGAATGCCTTTTAGCCTCAATCCTTACCCAAAGGCTTTCTAATATATAACAATCTATTTTAAATTAGCAAATACAACCCACAGAACATATGGCAAGATGCTGCTTTTATGAGATAAAGCCACATTTTAGCCATCAAACAGATTTCACAGACTGGTTAATAAAAATCAGCTGTCAGGCTATCTAATACAAAGTCTGAAAATATTCCGTTTAATCCCCTATGTCATTTTAGTGGGGAAATGGAGATCAGGGAGAATAGACGTTGAGAAGCAGGGCAAGACCAAAGTGGACAGATGTGTTTCAGCCTCACCTTCCTCTGCTTGTTCTGCGTGTTTCTTCCCACATCCTGTCTGCCCTGCCCCTTCTTTATCTATATCTTATGAGTACCTGGTGCACTCAGGGCTTTCCAAGAAGTTAAACACACTAAAGTATTTGGGGCATCGTGGTTATCCCTTCCAAAAGATCTGAAATCAAAATAAGGAAATAAACACATTATAATTAAAAACTGGGATGGTGGGCGGGTGGATGGCAAATATATCCCACATACACTGATGAGCTGGAAGTGGCCATGTGGGAATGAGCATAAAAGACAATAAAATGGAAGCAAGAAATGAAACTTATTAGCATCTGCTTCTGACCTCTAAACATACATCTCAGAAATTTAGGAGATTCTTGCCTCCTTTCATCTTTACATTGAAGGAAAGCAGCAGTGTTAATTCCATTGGCCTAAACTTGGAAGCACAGATCCTCTTTCACACTTACAGTAAGTGCATTTCACAGTTTCCTCCACTGGCAGTTCCCTTCCAACCCGCGCACTCCCTCCTCCCTTGCAATTAAGTTGAAACTACTTGTTTTATATATCTGGAGTAGATAGAGAAGGCGAGCTCTGTATACCTAATTTGGAAACATACTGACTAAAATATTTGGTTTCTAAATAACAGAAGAAAAATAGACATCTAGGAGTGTTTGTAATGCTGTTACTCAGGTACACCTTTCACCATCTACATCACTTTGTTATCTATTTCAGTAAAAGATAATTAAAATGTGTTTACCTGAGTAATATGCCATGCTCTTTTGATAGAGATGAATACTTCAGAGTAGGTATGTAATTAACTGGTCAGCCACTTTCTCTGGTCCAACTTAAAACGTAATTAAATGGTAAGAACACGGCTACACTAACTTCTCAGGCTATGAATGTGGTCCCACTTGTAGTATAGGCAAATCTATTTGTTTAACACACAGCTGTGTGTTCTGATATTATTAGAAGTTCAATGGGTAATACATTCAGTGACTTTTAAGTCTGTCTTTCTGTTATACAATGGTGAACTCTAGCAGAATCTCACGTAAATGGAAATGAGTTTCCAAAAACCCACTGAGCTGGTATTAGAATCAGGATATGGAGCATTACCTGTTTAGATATTTTTAATTAGTACATGGTCATTATATAAATAGAACACAAGGTCTTGATGGTTATTTTATCCCTGCCTAAACTCAAACTCTAAGATTCTAGTTTTATCTCATATAATTCTGACTCTTTGGTTTTGAAATAAGGAGCAACAGTGGACACTGACCTTCAAGGATTTAGTTAAGTTACCTGGTCATCTGTGTTCCTAGAAAACACTGAACTTTCTCACATTTTTTGTTTGAGATGGTATTAGAATTTAAATTTCTTGTTAACTCAATGTAGAGTCCGTGTCGTCATGGATACAGCTGGTCTCTCACTGTTGACCTTGGTACTCACTCAAGTGTGACAACTTTTTTTTTCTCTCATATGTGAGGCCTCAGGAGACTATAAGGCTAAGACTGGGTTATCTTTCTCTCTCCCTTGTACAACATACCCACTTTTCTAGTTAATTGTTTTAGTAGCTAATTATTTTTGGTAGGCTTAAGGAGTCAGAAAAGAATAAAATGAACAGATACCCTGCAGTAGCACCCAAAGAGTAAAAGAGAAACTCTCAGCTTGGATACCTAAAAAGTATAAGGTTTAGCGTTAGTGTGTCAGTTACCTATTATGATATAATGAATTATCCCAAAATATAGTGCCTGGCAACATACATAAGTAGCTGCTGTTGTTGAAGAACTGTCGGGCTGGGGGATTGCTTTCCTAGATGACATACTCACGTGGCTGTTGAGTAGTTGCAGGCTGTCAGCAAGAGACCTCAGTTGTTCTCAGCATAGACCTCTCCACAAACTCCTTGACCATCTCCAAGATACAGCTGCTAGCTTTTCCCAAAGTGGGCAATGCAAGAGAAAAGCAGAAGCTGCCATCTTTATTATCTATACTGTGAAGCCACACTCAGTCACTTCTACAGTATCTCATTGGTCGCACAGTTCAGCTTGTTCAGTGTGAGAGAGTATACAAGGATATGAGCTCTAAGAGTCAAGGATCACAGGTGTCATCTTGAAGCCTGGCTAGCACAATTAGCATTTGCCTCTCTGATTGTTTCTGTATAATATTAGCATATTCTTATTTTAGGTAAGGTTTTTGTTTGTGATGATTTTAAACAAAAATAATAGTCAATGTGGATAAAACCATATTTTTTTTCCTTTGGCTTCATTTCCCTTAGCTCTTCCCATAACAACAAGAAAATGAGGTGAGCAAGAAATAACTCTTGAAATTTTATAAAAATAGATTATTGTCTAAGATGTTAGCCCTCTCTAGTTTTCCTAGCCAAGCTCCTCTGGGAAGGGAATTCTGGTTCACTGAGAAGAGATTAACCAGACACTTTCAGGAAAGGCATTCATTGGTCTATTGTGCTCTCTTCATTTCAGAACAGTGGTTTTCAACACTGATTATACATTAGAACCACCAGGGGTAGAGCCTCGGCCTTTTGAAACATACCCAGATTTTTAATCTTATTTAGCAATTGCCTATTTAGCACTTGCTAGGTACTCGTTTAAATGATTTACAAATATTAACTTATTTGATTCCCACAACAAACCTATGAAATAAATACTATCATTATTCCCCTTTTAGAGAGGTTATTTTGCCTGAAATTACATTGCAATTGAATGGAAGAGCCAAGTTTCCTGGTGGTTCTAGTATGTATTCATACTAGATTGATGTATTCATGATTGAGTACCGTTATCATAATGTTAATTACATTTTAGAGGCCTTCATTGAAAATCTGATAAAATATGTAGACTGTATTACTAGAAAAATGCTAAATAGCCTACACATCAAAACTCTGCGTATATTCTCTCAAAGATATGTATACAAATGCCCTATAGCCCAATCATTGACTTCTTCCAAGGGTCCATGAACCCCAGGTTCAGAACTTTTGCTTTCTAGAGCAGTGATTATCCCTGAACCAGCAGCATCAGCTGGGCAGTTGGTAGAAATGCAAATTCTTGGGCTCCACCCCACATCTACCTAATCAGACATCCTGAGAATAGGGCTCAGCAATTCCTGTTTTAACAAAACTTCCAGTTGCACCTAATGTGTACCAAAGTTGAGAACCACTGCACTAGAAAACCACTTGTGGAAGCAGGTGATTTAACTAGCAAATGAACCCATCTTCATGGTTCTTTGTAGACATCTCATTGTTCTTGGCTCATCCTTATGGAAGTAGAAACTATGTGCTGTTAAAACTTGGTTTATTTGATAAAAAATGATCACCAAAGGAAAATCAATCACAAATAGTCATTTACTTTTTCATTAATGCAAACACTTATATAATATGTATTCAAGGAATCCCCAGAATGCTTGCTGTATGCTAGTCATTATGCTAGCAAGGCTCAATGCAACACAACAGGCATGATCCCTGCCTTGAGAAACTTTTTACTTTACAATAAGCAAATAATTACACAAATAAACATATAAGATTTAATCAGTGATATAGATGAAAAGCATGTCCATTAGACATCTCTAACGTAAATGTTTAAAGTAAACCTAGAAGTACAACCTTCTCACCCACATCCTATTCCTCTCTTGGTCTTTTTTTATTACAGCAAAATATGTTACTATTTGTGGATTATCAGACATTATCTTTGATTCCTTATTTCTCTTACTCTACCACCATCTCCAGACACTTGACATAGACCAATCTGTAAATACTTACCTGTTCTATCTCCAAAGCATATTTGGCTCTCACACTTCTCTCCATCTCTACTACCTCCAACTAGTTCTAGCTACAGGCCCCCTTCACTTTGATACCTATAATAGCCCTCTAAGTAGTTTGCACATTTCCACTCTTGCTTTCTTATGATCCATTAGCCCATAACATTCTGATTGACTTTCACACACTTAGATTACATCAAGACATTCTCTGGTATGTAAAAGTTTCCAAAGGCTTCCTCTTTCAATTGATCAAAATCCATTATTTTTACTATGGCTTATAATGTAGCATGTAGTCTGGGTTCTACTCATCTTTCCAACTTTACCTATTCAGTTTCCTCTCACTCAAATGTAGCCACACTGTCCTCATGACTCTTCCTTAGCTGAGACAAATGTGTTCCCACACCAGGGCATTCATATTTGCTTGCTTCTCTGCCTATGAAGCTGTTTCCCTTCTCTTCATAGAGGGCTCCTTTCCTTTCTTCAAGTCTCATTTCATGGTCACCTTCCTTTACAACCCTACCCTGACCATCCCATCCCTCACAACACTCCCAAACATCTCCAACTCTTTTTTTCTCCCCCAAACCTTTATTGTATCGGAATCTTTTTATTTAGCCTGGTTATTTGTTCACTTCTTTACTACTTTTTTTCTGTTTTTGATGGCTTTTCCTTTTTTCTGTTTGTACATGTTTTGGTCACAATCCAAAGCAAAAAGAGAATACACTTTTACAGCAATATAGTACACACACACACAACCAAACCAAAAACTTCATGAAACGTAAACATCATGATAAAGATAACAAATTCTGAAATTTTATTTCTTCATAGGTGTGAATGTACAGTATATATACGTGTCTGTATATACATGAAGATATTACATGTTTACAATATATAGCATACATATATGATATATTGCATATAATTTATGTATATATATTTAAATTCTGGTCATAACCCTCTAAATTGATGTTATGACCCACTGAGGGGTTGAAGCTAGCAGTTTAACAACACTGCTTTTAAAAATAAGCTTCATAGAGTATGAAACTTTGTAATTTCATTTAAAATTGAATATTCCTATTCAAAAAATAATAATTGAATATTTTAAAAATATATTATACCACCTTAAATCTCACAAAATATATATTTTAGATATAGTCAGATATATTTCTATGTTGATAAATGTGCCAATATGACATATAGATAATTTTCCCAACAATATTTGGAGTTTGACACAATGTGGGGCCTGTCTTTGTGTACCTAGCTCTTTATTTCTAAATATACATAAAGAAAATGTTATATTTCTGCATAAAAATGTTTTCTCTTCAAACAAATTAAGATATTCCTGGTGAATGATCACATCTCTTGGGCAAGGTATTTGAATGCAGCATTTGAATATAAAAATCTATAGAAAGCCATTAGTGCCAGGAGGAAAAATACAGTAAGAGTTCAATCAAGAAAATAAAGTTGGTATTGGCTGAAAACAAGGGAATGAGCTAACAGCATTTTGCGTATGTCAGTATCATAACATGGTAGTTTTTCACTTATGTGAAAATTATATATTTAACTTTATATTTTTTTCTATCATTTTCCTGCTATTAGTTTTTCAGCCATGTACCATCTGGGAAGAGATAGTAGAAAAAAGAAAAGATAAAGTGATGAAAACTTGCTTAGATTTTTCTTCCTTATTAGTGGTTTTTAAAATTTTTTTGAGAGATAATAAATTGAAAGCAATTGTTAAAATTAGTTTAGAAAAGTTCATTTTATAAAGGAAACAGAAATATTTACATGTGGTGGTCTTAGATGCTCATTGCTGCCTTGCTAACTATGGTAGATAATAAAGAGGATAAAATTATTTAGGAACAAATGAATATTATCTAAACTACTTGAACTTGAATTGTGGAACTTGTAAATTTAGCTGTCTCCTCGTTAAATCAAATGAATCACAAGTCCAACAATGCATGCAGATATGTAGATATTACCAATGGAAAAAAATAGCTGTGGCTATTTTTGTAATATTTTGGTAAAAAAATCTCTGCCTTTGTTTGGAGACTGTTGATACTCAGTCAGTGAAAATGTTTTGGCAACAAAAGAAACTTGGGAAGGAGGTAGCAGTTGGCATAAAATCAGCTTTCCAGAAACTTTCTCCTGATGAGAAGCTTAGGAAACCATGTTTTTTTGTTTTGTTTTTATTTGGAAATCTTCCAGGGAAAGCTCTGAAGAAATGACCTCCTATTGGTTCTCTTGGGATGACTGTCAATTATACATGTTTGTTGTAAGTGTGACATGGCTGCAACTTGAGGAGAAGGGGAAAGGACTTGGCTGAAGCCCATTTATGCTTTAGATCAAACCTTTTCAAGTATTATAGATAACATTCACATGTCTGTTATGCTATCAAGAAAATACCTGTGAATGGTTTTTGTTGAATAACTTCAGACACATATTAATCCTATATCAATGGGGTATTCAATTTGGCAAAAAGCAATAGAATTAGGGTCAAGAAAATGGCATTTTTAGAATCTAAGTAGGAGAGGAAGATACAGGCTAGACCTATTGACAGTCTGCTGGCTGGAAAGGACAGGAGTAGATTGGAGCATGGAGAACATCTTGGAGAGAAAACAAAAATATTTCTTGGGGAAATGAGTGTATTGTGCTGCGCTCTGTGCTGGTCACCCTCTCTGCGTCTCTCCAAGAAACTTCAGTGCACTCTGTATTACTTGTCATTGGAAAGATTCTTTAGGAATGCTCCAAAATGCTGATCTTAACTTCAAAATGTGTCCTGATGAACCAAGGCTGACATGCTATGTGTACAATGCCATGTGCTGCAAGAAACTCCAGGCCTTTCTGGCCTGCCAGGGACTTCAGCATGTGAAAGAGTATGAGTGACATTAGGATATAGTTTATTCTTTTTCAAGAATAAATAAATTATTTGTAAACCTTAGTACCATCACTAGAATGAGTAGAAACACATTATAATGAGTAAAAGCTCACAATTCACTATGTAGATAGCAGAGTTAAACGACACCATGACCCCAAATCACTGCTCTGGCTTATTGGTAAAACACAAAAGCAGTAAGTAAAAGGATAAAAACTGGATCTGGGTTGGTAGGGTGGGGCTACAAGAGAAGATTCTACAATGAAGGGAGGCAACCAGTAGTAAGTGGTCTGCAAATAGAAGAATTCACAGTACAGGTGAATCACAACCCAAGTTATGAGGCTAAAGAATTTTCATGCTTTGTTCTATATAAGAAAAATTTACATGGACAACCAGGCATGAGAGATATTACTAATAGACCCAAAGGCAAATGACACCTAGAATTAAGTGAATCCTTTCTCAATTATTGTAGTCCCTCTTAGTGATACTATTCAAAGAAATGTATTCACCTCCTGAGAAGTTAGTCTAGATCAGTGGTCTTCACACTGTGTTGTATGGGACACCAAGTTAAAACTTCAGGGACTGCTTTGGTGGTAGCTAAGGTTCAGAGAAGAATGACTACTGGCCAGCTAATTTTTTCTCTGTTTGACATAGTATGTTTATTAGTCATCTATGCCACAAATTATCCCCCAAGTTAGTGCATAAAACAATGCAAATGCAAATATATAATCTTACAGACTTTTGTAGGTCAGGAAGTCTGATGTGGGTTTCACTGGGCTAAATCAAGATGTTGGCAGACAGCCTTTCTTTCTGGAGACTCTAGGAGAAAATCTATTTTCCTATCTCTCACAAGCTTCTAGAGGCTTCCCGCATTTCATGGCTGTGGCCATCTTCCAAATTCTATGTCAGCAATACCCAAGTATTTTTCTCATGACTCTAACACTGACTCTTCTGCCTCCCTCTTCCACATTTACATGTCCTGTTGATTACATTGAGCAGAACTAGAAATCCAGCATAATCTTTTATCTTAAAGTCAGCTGATTAGCAAACTTAATTCCAACTGAAACCTTAATTCTTCTTCATCATTTAACAGAACATATTCATATTCAGTAATCTGGGCATGATTTCGCTGGATCCTCTGTCCTAGATTGTCTTACAAGGCTGAAATGAAAGTGTCATATGGGACTTGGCCTCATCTGAAAGTTCAACTGGTGAAGGATCTGCTTCCATATTATCTCGTATGGTTGTTGACAGAGTTCAGTTTCTCAAAAGTTATCACACTGATGGCCTCACTTCTTCCTTGGCATTTGGCCTGTGGCCACCTTTAATATCTTCATAAGTAGGCCCCTCCAACATGGTGTCTTGCTTTACAAAGTATGCAAGCAAAGAAACCAAAAGAGTCTGAAAACAACAAAAAATTTGTAATATAACCCAATCACAGAAGTGAGAACTCATAACTTTTGTTGTATTTTAGTCATTAGAAGCAAGTCATTAGGTCAAGTCTATGTTCAAGGGAAGGGGACTACCCCAGGGGGGTAAATAGTAGGAAGTAGAGATTATTTGGGATTATTTTAAAGGCCACCTACCATGGAGTGTTGTTTAGCCTCAAAGACATTGGCTTTAGACAGACAGGATGAGTACAAAAATCTGTCTCCATTACTTACCCACCATGCAACACTGAGCAATTGTTCTGTCAACTCTATACATCAATTTCTTCTTCTGAAAAATCATATCATTGTGAGGATTAAATTAGGTGCTACAGGCAAATTGGTTAGAGAATTTCTTGGTACGTAGTAATAAGTGCTCAAATATTAGCTTTGGTGATAATGATAATCAATCTTCACTTGAATGAAGAATTAAGTGCTAAAACCTGAGTTAACCATTCAGCTAGATATATTCTAAAGCGATATCTAAATTAAGAATCTATATGTTTCATTAATGACCTACAAATTCAATTTTTCTACTCTTAGAATATATAAAGCGTAACATTTTACTAAATACCAGAGGATAATATGACCTAATAATTTCTTCCTTTACTGTTGAAAATGTATATGATACGGTTTTGCTGTCTCCTCACTGAAACCTCAACTCGAATTGTGTCTCCCAGAATTCCCATGTGTTGTGGGAGGGACCCAAGGAGAGATAATTGAATCACGGGGGCGTTTT
The DNA here is from genome assembly GCF_008728515.1 of Papio anubis. Classification (NCBI taxonomy): domain Eukaryota; kingdom Metazoa; phylum Chordata; class Mammalia; order Primates; family Cercopithecidae; genus Papio; species Papio anubis. Next base: position 142,936 of record NW_022161403.1, read on the forward strand.
TTCCCATGCTATTTTCTTGGTAGTGAATAAGTCTCATGAGATCTGATGGGTTTATCAGAGGTTTCCACTTTTGCTTATTCCTCATTTTCTCTTGCTGCCACCATGTAAAAAGTACCTTTCTCTTTCCACCATGATTCTGAGGCTTTCCTCAGCTATGTGAAACTATAAGTCCAATTAAGCCTCTTTTTTTTCTTCCCAGTCTCGGGTATGTCTTTATCAGCAGCATGAAAACAGACTAAAAGAGTGTATTATTTTTCTGATTTAAAAACTTTTAAAAAATTGAAAAATACAAAGCACAAAGAACTTCAAAATTACCCAGTGCATTTATCCAGAAATTATGTATACACTTACATATTTGCTTTTCACACATTTAATATAATTTTATATAAAACATTTATAACTTTAATTTTTATATAATAATTAACCAAAATACATTTTGTGAAAGAAATTGTAGCTCCTTATATTTTACTATTGACAACTTTTCTTTTTATAGTCATACATGTTCTTGACTTAGTTATTTGGTCAGCCTATGTCTACAGGTCATTTTTTTGAAGGGAAATGTTCATGGATTATAACATTGTAAGTCCCTGCATGTCTGAAACTACCTCTGTTGTGCTTGAAAGACAGTGAGGCTAAGTATATAATTCTTGGGTGATACCTATTTTCTCTCAGAACCCTGTGGATACTTTTTCATTGTCTTTTGGTATACAGGATTATAGCAAAGAATTATAAGACCAGAATAATTTTCTTCTTTGAACACAGCCTGTTCTGTTTTGTTTCAGCCTAGATGTGAATAATACTTTTTATTTATTTCAAGGTAGAAAATAAACTGAAGGGTTTCTTTCCTTGTTAATTGTACCTGGTACTCCTTGAGTGCTTAAAATTGGTAGACTCAGATATCTCTTTAATTCTAAAAACATCTTTCTACTGTTTCTTCGTTTTGATCTGACAAAAATCTAATCATGTCTCTCTTCTGCTCATGACCCTTATCACACACAGAATGAAATCTAGTCTTTACCCTGAACTGGAAGGCCCTGCATCGTTGCTGGAGGCCCTGTCTGTGAACTCATTTCCTATGAATCCCAACACATCCCTTTGCGACAATCACTCTGAACTCTTTGTCCTTCCCCAATCACATCATACAAACCTGTCCCTCAGGTTGTCTGCATATCTGTTCCCTCTGCTTGGAATACTCTTTTCCTGAATATCCACTTCAGGTCTCTGATAAGGAAGTCCTTACTACTTTATAAAATAGGAAAATAGAGCCACCCCCAATCTATCACCCACTGATATGCTTATTTATTGCCTGTTTCCCACCTTAGACTGTAAGCTCTATGAAAGGGACTTTTCTATGTTGTCTACTGTTAGAACCCTAGCATCTAGAAAAGCATCTGTCATGTGGAAGGTAGGTACCTAACACATGTTGCATGAGTAAATTCCTCAGTTTAGGTTCCTGGTATGCTCCCTATGCTAGATCTAAAGTGGGTATGAGTAAGCACAGCTGCAGAATACCCAGACAGTGTGCCCTTGGATCCCTTGTTTGCTTCCCCAAATGCTGATAGATTGCAAATATGCTTGTACTATCCTATGGTGCTCCCTGCCTCCTGCCCCACCCCTTCTCATATTGGTGGTTGATCAAGCACTGAAGGATTTCTGCCTCTTTCTTTACAGCTGTTCCTCACGTGCTTCTCTCTCTTCCCCCCTGCCCACAATCTGGTCCAGTATTTCCCATATATTGTGTAATTCCTTAAAGTTTCTTGCATGTGAATGCTATTCTTCTCTAGAGTGTAGGCTTATAAAGGATTTTGTAGGGATGAAAGGAAACAATGCTCAAAATGCTTCATTATATTTATAGGGTTGTGCAATCACCATTATAATTTAAATTTATAACATTTTCATCATTGCAAAAAGAACCTTTGTACCCATTAGCAGTCACTCTCTGTCTTTCCCCCTCATTGAACTGTAGACTTTAAATGGGTAAACTTTATGATATATAAATTGTTATCTCAATAAAAAGTAATTTATAAGTGAAAGTTTTATTCAAATGTTTTTAATTATTTTGATTTAAAGAGCAATACAGAAATTCCTGAGGACAAGTTAAAGCATTATTCTTTTATGAACTTCCTATATTTTCCATGTCTTTACCTTTTAAAAAGTGTAGTGATCTCTAATGTTATCACATTGTCCATAATTTTCTCAAATCACAAGTTATTTCCCACAAATAATAAAAGGCAGTATAGAAACATATAGTTATATTTAGCCTTAACATATTAACTATAACTGGTATTTCTCCCATCATTATAATAGAGGTAGATAATTTCCATTATAAATAGGTATTGGTATTTTGAATATTCACTTGCAATTTTAATTCGATTTTTTCTTAATTGAATTCTATGCAAGGTACATTCAGATTTTATCATTTACTAATTTTTATTATTTATCTCCATGGGAATTTGATATTGACACTTTGAAGGCCGTGTAATGACAGCATTGCCATTTTGCTATTCCTTTAATTTGTCAAGTCACTCTGGGAGTAAGTAACAGAAAGTAAAAAGTAATATAGTTCTGGATAAAATTTAAGTGATTTGATTTGGGGAATAAAACTGAATTTTAATGGTATTTTATCTTTTATAGTTAAAATGCATGTGATACACCAAAATGCACACTTGTAACTAAAACACTTTATTTCCAAAATAATATGCCAATCTGAGGGAAGGAACATGGGAACAAATCTTTGTATAACTATCGCTTATTTTTTACAGTATTCTATACATTCAGCATTTTTTAAAATTTAACCCTAAGATAACCTCTAATCTAATGGTATGTTGACATATTTGATAAGTAAAAATTTCAGATTCTATATTCAGATTTTTGTGAATAAGAAAAAATAAACCATTCTATTTTTTTAAGTTGTGCTTTCTCAATTCTTAGACCACTTAACGGTGATAAAGCATTTTTACATTTAGTTTTTTACTCTTCAAATTATGAAAGTGTCTCCAGAATCTTGGTTACTGCTTGATGACCAAGCCCAACTGATATCAGCTATTAAAATTTTTGGAAAATTTGTGATCAGTTGTAAAGAAATCCAAAATTATTTTACTACTAGTCTTTTCATGCTTCTTTCATATTGAATTTTGCCTTTCATTTATTTTTTGCTTTCTTATCACATTGAAGGTTTAGACTTTTTTAATGTGTTAATTGCTCAAGCTCATTAGCCTATTAAGCTTCTCAACATCATATAAGGTAAATCAGCATTAAATATTAATAGAAATTAAGGTACACAGAGGTTAAACAACTTGTCAAATTGCATTTTCTATACCATTGCTGTTAAAGGAGTTATCTTAAGTCTTGTTTTATCTTGTTTAAATTTCCACTAACTGAATAAAATTTTGCATGAGAATTTAAAACATTTTGTTTTCACTGCACTAAATACTATCTTAGGAATTTCAAGAACTAGAATGAGCTTTCTGGGAAATGGAGGTCTTTCATTCAGTTATTCCACTGAGAGGTTCTGGCATTTGGCAACAATATTTAAATAGCTAATGTAACTGAGGGAACAGTTGGTGAGTGGGTTTGAACAAATCTTGCCTCCTTAGTGATCCAAGTCTTCCCACGGGAAATTTCAGATGTCATGAACTATGTTGCAACTTCTTTTTAGAGAAAACCTAGGCAGAAGATGGTAGCACCCAAAGCAGTTACATTAACACTTTTTACTTCCTACTGCCCCTGCAAACAAAATAATTTGTTAAGTCACTACTCAATGAAGAATATTCAGAATAACTATTGCTGACAGAGTACTGGACTTGGGGATTTATTTTGTGAACGTTTGCATTTGTTAAATTATATAGCCAAGAAATTTAATGTATAAAGCAGAAATTCAGGTTTATAACATGAGTAAATTTCCTGGAATAATTAACAATTTTAAATCTTAGATCTTCTCAAATAGTGTGTCGCCATATTGGGGCATCACCTCTGCCAACTTTACCTCTCTGAATCACAAGCTTTTTTTTTTTTCTGCCTAGAGAGCCAATATTTTTTCTGTGTCTTCACAGTAGTTCTGAGAACTTATCTCCTTTTTCCATTAATGGCTAAATATTTGGAATGTCTAATAGGGTATCTAATATGCAATATCGCATATTGTCAGTACATACTAGTATATTAGAGTGTACGTCCATCTGATTTTATCTATTTTAAACTCTAAAATTTGATGTCAAATATTTTTATTGTTTCACTATTCTTGCAAAATCCAACTTTTATAAAGTAGATCTACTTAAAGTTAATATGTGCTGCAGTCTATGTAGTATGAATTAATTGCAACTGAGGAAGTACTTTTGAAGACTGTTGGTTTTACATTCTTTAAATTACTTTCTTTGGTAAAAATCTTCTGTATAAAGTGGAAAATCATATGTGCAATAAGCACGAGCTCAGAGAATTAGACCATATGGTCTCTGTAGCTATAATACTTGGAAGTATCAGATAGTCATTCTCTAAGATCGTTTTAAAAATCTACTGCATAGATTCTTTCTAGAGATAACATTAATCAATTTTACATTTCAAAATAGCTAGAAGAAAATAATTGACATATTCCTAGAGTAACTAAAAGATAAATATTGAGGTGATAGATATTCTAATTACCCTAATTTGATTATATGAATGTATCGGGCTAGCACATGTACCCTGAAAACATGTACATCTATTATGTATCAATAAAATAAACAATTTTAAAAGGTGTGACTTCTATATATTTATATTTAAATACATTTCTAACAACCACAAAGATGTTACTGATTTGACCATTTAATAAGCTAATGTTTAAATAGGTACTCTGTGTCAGGCACTGTGCTAAGTGCTTGGGACAATAAAGGTGTAGAATTTCTGCACTAATAGAGTCCATAGTCTTGTCAGGGAGATAGATATTTAACAATTATTCTTTCTTATTTAAGTAAGAGTGACTGTGATACCTGTTAGAAAAAATGAGTGTGTGGTGTTAGAAAAACATTTGAGAGGGGGATTTTGTCAGGTGATTCAGAAAAGTGTTCCATGAGGAAATGATTTTTGTGCCAAGATTTCACAAACAAGCAGAATTTAACGAGTTGACAAGGCATAGTGCAATCAAATTAGAACTCAGGATTAAGAAACTCACTCAAAACCTCACAGCTACCTGGAAACTGAACAACCTGCTCCTGAATGACTACTGGGTAAATTACAAAATTAAGGCAGAAATAAATAATTTATTTGAAACCAATAAGAACAAAGACACAAAGTACCAGAATCTCTGGGACACAGCTAAAGCAGCGTGTAGAGGGAAATTTATAGCACTAAGTCCCCACATCAGAAAGTGGGAAAGATCAAAATCGACACCCTAACATCAAAATTAAAAGAACTAGACAAATAAGAGCAAACACATTCAAAAGCTAGCAGAAGACAAGAAATAACTAAGATCAGAGCAGAACTGAAGGACATAGAGACATGAAAAACACTTCAAAAAAAATGAATCCAAGAGCTGGTTTTTTGAAAAGATTAACAAAATAGACATACTGCTAGCCAGACGAATGAAGAAGAAAAGAGAGAATAATCAAATAGGCAAAATAAAAAATGAGAAAGGGGATATCACCACTGATCTCACAGAAATACAAACTACCATCAGAGAATACTATAAACACCTCTACACAAATAAACTAGAAAGTCTAAAAGAAATGGATACATTCATTAACACATACATCCTTGCAAGACTAAACCAGGAAGAAGGTGAATCCCTGAATAGACTAATAACAAGTTACGAAATTGAAGCGTAGCCTACCAACCAAAAAAAGCCCAGGACCAGATGGAGTCACAGCAGAACTCTACCAGAGATACGAAGAGGAGATGGTACCATTCCTTCTAAAACTATTCCAAACAACAGAAAAAGAGAGATTCCTCCCTAACTCTTTTATGAGGCCAGCATCATCCTGATACCAAATCTGCCAGAGACACAATGAAAAAAGAAAATTTCAGGCCAATATCCCTGACGAACATCTTTGCAAAAATCCTCAATGAAGTACTGGCAAACCAAATCCAGCAGCACATCAACAAGCTTATCCACCATGATCATCAGCTTCATTCCTGAGATGCAAGGCTGGTTCAACATACACAAATCAAAGAACATAATCCATCACATAAACAGAACCAATGACAAAAACCACATGATTATCTCAATACATGCAAAAAAGACCTTCAATAAAATTCAACATCCCTTCATGCTAAAAACTCTCAATAAACTAGGTATTGATGGAGCATATATCAAAATAATAAGAACTATTTATGACATAGGCAATATCATACTGAATGGGCAAAACCTGGAAACATTCCCTTTGAAAACTGGGACAAGGCAAGAATGCCCTCTCTCACCACTTTTATTCAACATAGTATTGGAAGTTCTAACCAGGGCAATCAGGTAAGAGAAAGAAATGAAGGATACTCAAATAGAAAGAGAGAAAGGCAAGTTGTCTCTGTTTGCAGATGACATGATTGCATATTTAGAAAACCCATTGTCTCAGCCCAAAACTCCCCAAGCTGATAAGCAACTTCAGTCAAGTCTCAGGATACAAATCAATGTACAAAATTCACAAGCATTCCTATACACCAATAATAGATAAGTAGAGAGCCAAGTCATGAGTGAACTCCTATTCACAATTGCTACACAGAGAATAAAATACCTAGGATAAAAATACAAGGGACACAAAGGACCTCTTCAAGGATAACTACAAACCACTGCTCAAGGAAATAAGACAGGACACAAACAAATGGAAATAAATATCATGCTCATGGATATGAAGAATCAATATCGTGAAAATGGCCATACTGCCCAAAGTAATTTATAGATTCAATGCTATCCCCATCAGCTACCATTGACTTTCTTCACAGAATTAGAAAAAAACTACCTTAAATTTCATATGGAACAAAAAAAGAGCTCATATAGGCAAGACAATCCTAAGCAAAAAAGAAAGCTGGAGGCATCAGGCTACCTGACATCAAACTATACTACAAGACTATAGTAACCAAAACAGAACGGTACTGGCACCAAACCAGATGTATAGACCAATGGAACAGAAGAGAGACCTCAGAAATAACACCACACATCTACAATTATCTGATCTTCGACAAAATGACAAAAAGAAACAATGGGGCAAGGATTCCCTATTTAATAAATGATGTTGGGAAAACTGGCTAGCCATATGCAGAAAACAGAAACTGGATCTCTTCCTTACACCCTATACAAAAATTAACTCACGATGGACTAAAGACTTAACCATAAAATCTGAAACCATGAAAACCCTAGAAGAAAACGTAGGCAATACCATTCAAGACATAGGCATGGGCAAAGACTTCATGACTAAAACACCAAAAACAATGACAACAAAAGCCAAAATTGACAAATGGGATCTAATTAAACTAAAGAGCTTCTGCACAGCAAAATAAACTATCATCAGAGAGAACAGACAACCTACAAAATGGGAGAAATTTTTTGCAATCTATCCATCTGACCAAGGGCTAATATCCAGAATCCACAAAGTATGTAAACAAATTTACAAGAATAAACAACCCCATCAAAAAGTGGGCAAAGGATATGAACAGATATTTCTCAAAATAAGGCATTTATGCAGCCAATAAACACATGAAAAAAAGCTCATCATCACTGTTCATTAGAGAAATGCAAATCAAAATCACAATGAGATACCATCTCACACCAGTTAGAATGACAATCATTAAAAAGTCAGGAAACAACAGATACTGGCATAGATGTGGAAAAATCAGAATGCTTTTACACTGTTGGTGGGAGTTTAAATCAGTTCAACCAGAGTGGAAGACAGTGTGGTGATTCCTCAAGGATCTAGAACCAGAAATACCATTTGACCCAGCAATCCCATTACTGGATATATACACAAAGGATTATAAATCATTCTATTACAAAGACACATGCATACATATGTTTATTTCAGCACTGTTCACAATAGCAAAGACTTGGAACCAACCCAAATCCCCATCAGATAAACTGGATAAAGAAAATGTGGCACATATTTTAGAATACTATGTAGCCATAAAAAAGGATGAGCTATGTCCTTTGCAGGGACATAGATGACGCTGGAAACTATCCTTCTCAGCAAACTAACACACGAACAGAAAGCTAAACACCACATGTTCTCACTCATAAGTGGGAGATGAACAATGAGAACATATGAACACAGGGAGGGGAACATCACACACCGGGGCCTCTCAGTGGGTAGGTGACTAGGGGAGGGATAACATTAGGAGAAATACCTAACGTAGATCACTGGTCAATGGGTGCAGCAAACCACCATGGCACATGTATACCTATGTAACAAACCTGCACGTTCTGCGTATGTAGCCCAGAACTCAAAATATAATATATTTAAAAAAAAATAAAAATAAAAAACTATCATCAGAGTAAACAGGCAACCTACAGAATGGGAGAAAACTTTTGCAATCTATCCATCTGGCAAAGGGCTAATATCCAGAATCTACAAGGAACTTAAATAAATGTATAAGGAAAAAAACAAAAAATAAATTAAAAAGTGGGCAAAGGATATGAACAGACATAAGAGGAAGGAGAGTCTTAGGATAAAGACTTAATGCATGTGGGGCTCAAAACCTAGATGATGGGTTGATGGGTGCAGCAAACCACCATGGCACATGTATACCTATGTAACAAACCTGAACATTCTACACATGTATGTCAGAACTTAAAGTAAAATTAAGAAAATAAAAAGAAAAACAAATTTTTAAAAATGAATAGAAAAAAATGCATTTTTGCTATGCAGTTATTGCATTAATTTTAATGAAAAAATTACAAGCAATAAGTGCATAACAAAATATTTTTATTTAAGCTATTGATTTTAAATATTAACACTGACCCTGTTAGTCTATAGCCTGCAAAATTTGAAATTTGCTTTTCTCTGTTGGCTGCCTATAATGAGATTATTTAGTTTATGTGCATATGCATTCGCCAATTTGGCATGTCTGGTAACAAACTTGTCTTTTACCCATTGTAAAATTAGCATCCTCTTGGATAATTGCTTTCACTGGTCACCGTTTTGCCTCAAATATTTTTTTTGTGTGTTGGCAAATCCCCAGAAAGTTCCAAAAGAGGAAATACATGTCCATCTTTAGCTATTTGATTATGCTCATAATATTTTAGTCATGAAACAATTACCAGCTGGCAAGCTTTACATACATATTCAATAGCATCTAAATATTGTTGTTGCATCTATTATATAAGCTTCAAAGGAACTCACTCAACAGATGCTCTAAAATTCATAAAACTAGTAACTCTCAAAACATTTGGGCTTCTTGGTAATAAAATCTGAGTGTCATCTATGACTGATGTGATTGTTCACATTACAACTTTTCCTTCCTTAGATCTATCTAGTTTTTTTTATTTTTGAGGTTCCCACATGTTCCATTTCTTCAGGATTGAGCCATTTTTGTATAAGTCACACCACAAAGTTTAATGAGACAATAGCTTTTGAGGGGAGAGTCTTGCTAGGTTAGCACTTAAGGCATATCAGAGGGTAGTCAATTAGTCCAGTTCTGATCGATTGCAAACAGGAACACTGTTGACAAGGAACAATAATGATCACTCAAGGTCACACAGGTGGTTAGAACACAGAGGACATGTTTGAACCCATATCTGCAAAGTCTATCCAGTATGGTTTCTGCTATACATTTTATAGGATCATGATTAAGACCAGGTTTTGAAATCCACGAAATTAAAAGGGTTTTAAGTAAGGTACTTAAAAGCAACTCAAGGTATTGGTACATTTTAGGTATATGATAAAAGCAATGTGTCATTCCTACATCCTTCAATCTCTTATCTTGTATTCTTTGACTATCTAAAACTCGTATGTTTTTCTAGTTAGCAGGAGTAAGTGCATTCATGAGAGGAAACTAGGGTAAAATACATTTCAAGTCATCACCAGTTTAGTCTCTTTACAAAATATTTGGTGGGGTTACTCTTAAGGAAAGCCTATAGACTCATCTGTAGAAAAAAAAGGGCACATGTCTGGAACAGCTCACATTAACTTTTCAATGTAAAATCACCTATCCAGCAGGTGTAATCCCATAGAACTTCTGAACTGCATGAAGTTAGTGACTAAATCCTTCCAAACTCAATGGATTCTCTGACGTGCGTCTTCTAATGGCTCTGATTCCTCTACTAAAATATGGATGGAATATAAAGATGCCCAATTGTTTGCTCTTCTTCTAGTAGAGGCTACAAGATATGTCCATGTCTACAAGAGAGCTGCATTTTAAACATTGAATTCTTTTGTCTAAGTCTTTGTGTTCACCAGTTGTAAGCAAGCACATTTTTTAAATGTAGATTTAATCGGGGTTGACCACTCTGCTTTAATCAACATAACGAGTCCTCTTTTGAAGTTCCTGGTTTTATATAACCAGAATTTTCTTCCAATCTCTAAAACGGCAAGCAGAACATACCTTAATGTTTATGTCCTTGCCATCAAGGCATAATATCTCTAATTTGATATTTAGGTAAAATTTCTCAATCTCTTAAACTGCTTATAATTTATACAACTATGAGTTGCAATTAGTGCCTCTAGAGAGTTGGTGGTGAGGAAATATTTCTAGAATCCCACCAGCACATCAAGAATTTATCCTCTCCTCAAAGCTGTTCTTTCTCCTATATATCATATTTTTAATTGTACTTGACAGTTTCATTCTGACCTCAATAACCCTTCAAGATCCCCAAGTGACATTAAGTTCTTCCGTCTCCTTTTCACTTTACTCAGAGTCCAAGCTCTTAACTCAATACCTTGTGTTGTTTGTAAATAGCTTATTCGAATATATTTTTTAATTTAATGGGTTTTAAAAGTTTAACTTATAAAGTTCTCACCCTTAAGTATCTGGTTCTCTTGCCCCTTCTTCTCATACTTACCTGTTACTGCACTAGATCAGGACAACATTATCTTCCCATAGAATCCTTCCTAGGTGCCAGGCTGCTCAAATTACCTATGTCCTGCTGCTGTATAATATCCATCTAAACTCAATGCATCTCTCTCACAATCTCTGTTACATGGAATACTTTGAAATACAAAACACTTCACTGGGATACCAGTAATAACAGTAGTAAGTCCGAGATCTTTTAAGCAAATGAATTACCTAATCCTTCATGAAAGTGCCATTTATGTGTAGATGTATTACTACTCCCAAAAGATCAGTAAGAACCCAGTGCCTTTGGTAGGTTTCTTTAGACTGTGTAATCTAGAGTTTAAATTAAAATATATAAAAAGGATAAAATTCTCTTCAAGGAAAATAAAGTTGGTAATGATAATTTTGATAATTTTGAACAGAGTTATTTGACTTGTATATATTGCTCAATTACAATAGAAATAAATTTTAAATTTTAAATTATCAAGATCCTACCATCCCATTTTCTAGTCCTACATAAGCATACAAAATTTTATATAATTGTGATAATAGCATAGATGCATTTATGTATTTTCACATATTTTTAGATTTTTGCATATTGATAAAAAGTCTCAAGTTTTTTTTATCAATATGCGATATTTGTACATATTTATGGGGTACATGTGATATTTTGTTCCATGCATATAATATGTAAGGATCAATATAGGATATTTAGGGTATCCATCATCTCAAATATTTATCATTCTTATGAATTAGGAATATTTCAAATTCTTGCCTCTAGCTATTAATATTTTGAAATACACAATATATTATTGTGACTATTCTCACATTACTCTGCTGTTGAACATTGGAACTTATTTCTTCTATCTATACTTGTAACCATTAACCAACTTCTCTTCATTTCACCCCCACTCCTACCCATTCACTCTTCTCAGTTTCCGGTATCTATCTCTCATGGTTTGGCTGTGTCCTCACCCAAATCTCATCTTAAATTGTAATCCCCATAATGTTTCAAGGTGGGGACTGAGTGGGAGGTTACTGAATCATGGGGGTGGGTTCCCCCATACTGTTTTCTTGATAGTCAGTGAGTTCTCACAAGGTCTGATAGCTTTATAAGTGTCTGGAATTTCTCCTGCCTCTGCTTCTCTCCTGTCATGTGAGAAGGTCCAAGGTGGTCCCCCTTCACCGTCCATCATGATTGTAAATTTCCTGAGGCCTCCCCCAGCTATGCAGAACTGTGAGTCAATTGAACCTATTTCCTTTATAAATTACCCAGTCTTGGGTATTTCTTTATGGCAGTGTGAAAATAAATTAACACGTTATCATTCTTCTCTCTAATGCTATGAGAATCACCTTTTGAGCTCCCATATATGAATGAGAACAGGCAGTACTGTCTTTCTGTGCCTGGCTTATTTCACCTAACATAATGACCTCCAATTTCATTCATGTGGCTGCAAATGACATGATTTCATTCTTTTTATGGGTGAGTAGTATTCCATTGTGTATAAATACCACACCATCTTTATCCATCCATCTGTTGATAGGCACTTGGGTTGGTTCCATATCTTTTCTATTGTGACTAGTGCTGCAAAAAAGATGGGGCTGTGGGTATCTCTTTGATATAGGTAATTTCCTTTACTCTGAATGGATACCCAGTAGTGGGATTGCTGGATCCTGCAGTAGTTCTATTTTTAGATTTTGGGGCAATCTCTATACTGTTTTCCATAGTTGCAATACTAATTTATGTTTCCACCAGCAATGTATAAGTGTTCCCTTTTCTCTACAACCCTGCCAGCATCTGTCATTTTTTATCTTTTTAATAATAGCTATTCTAACTGGGATAAAATTATATCTCATTGTGGTTTTGATTTGCATTTCCCTGATGATTAGTGATATCGAGCATTATTAACATACATGTTGGCCACTTGTATGTCTTCCTTTGATAAATGTCTATTCATGTCCTTTGCCTACTTTTTAATGATATTATTTATTTTCTTACTATTGAGTTGTTTGAGTGCCTTCTGTATACTGAATATTAGTTCCTTGATTCAGAAATGAATAGTTTGCAAATATTTTCTCTCATTCTACAGGTTGTCTCTTTACACTGTTGATTATTTAATTTGCTCTGCAGAAGCATTTTAGATTAATATAGTCCCAGTCCCATTTGTCTTTTTTTCTTTCTATTGCCTGTGCTTTTGAGGTATTAGCCCTGAAATTCTAGCCTAGACCAATATCCTGAAGTGTTTTCTCTAAGTTCTTTTCCAGTGGTTTTAGTATTGTTTCAGGTCTTATGTTTAAGTGTTTAATCTATGTTTGGTTGATTTTTGTGTGTGGTGAGTGATGGGGTCCAGTTTTGTTCTTCTACATATAGATATCTAACTTTTCTAACACCATTTATTTAAGAAGTTATTCTTTTCCCGATGTATGTTCTTGGCAGCTTTGGAGGGAATCAGTCGGTACCCTTATCAAAAATCACTTAGCTATAAATATGTGAATATATTTTAGGGTTCTCTATTTTGTTCCATTGTTCTACATGTCTGTTTTTATACCAATACTATGCTATTTTGTTTACTATAGCCTTGTAATATGTTTTGAAGTCAGATAGTATGATGTCTCCAGCTTTGTTTTTTGATCTGAATTTCTTGGGCTATTTGGTGTCTTTTGTGGCTACATAGGAATTTTATGATTTTTTAAATTGCTTTGAAAAACTACACTGGTGTTTTAATAGTGGGTGCACTCAAACTATTGATTGGTTTATGTAGTATGATTGTTTTAACAATATTTATTCTTCTAATCCATGAGCATGAGATATCTTTCTATTTGTGTCCTTTTCATTTTCTTTCATCAGTGTTTTGTAGTTTTAATTGTAGAGTCTTTTATCATCTTTGTTTAATTTATTCTTAGGTTTTTTTTTGTAGTTATTATAAATGGGATTTTCTTCTTTTCTTTTAAACTAGTTCATTGTTGTTATATAGAAACACTACTGCTTTTGTGTATTGACTTTGTATCTTGTAATTTTATCAATTTGTTTATACATTTTAAGAATTTTCTGATGGAGTCTTTTATTCTTTTCCAAATATAATGTCTTCCACAAAGAGAGATAATTTGACTTATTCTTTCCCAATTTTGATGACCTTTTTCCTTTTTCTTGCCTGATTGCTCTGACAAGGACTTCCAGTACTAAATTGAATTGAATGAAGTTAGGCATCTTTCACCACTCGTTCCAGTTTTTTTTTTCTTTTTTGAGACAGGGTCTCACTCTGTTACCCAGGCTGGAGTGCATTGGTTCCCAGGTTCAAGCGATTCTTCTGCCTCAGTCTCCTGAGTAGCTGGGATTACAGGCATCTGCCATCATACCCAGCTAACTTTTGTATTTTTTAGAGACCAGGGTTTCACAACATTGGCTAGGCTTGTCTTGAACTCCTGACCTTAGGTGATCCATCTGCCTCAGCCTCCCAAAGTGCTCGGATTACAGAGGTAAGCCACCATACCCAGCCTCAGTTCTCAGAAGAAAGGCTTTCAGAATTCCTTACCTGGTATGATGTTAGCTGTGGGTTTGTCATGTATAGTCTTTATTATGTTGAGTTATGTTCCTACTATGCCTAGTTTATTGAGAGGTTTTATCATGAAATGATGCTTTTTCTACATCCATTGAGATGATTTATTTTTGTCTTTCATTCTTTGATGTGATGTATCACATTTATTGATTTACCTATATTGAGCTATCATGGCATTCCTGGGATAAACCCCACTTGTTCATATTGTGCTGTCTTTGTGATGTGCTGCTGGATTTGTTAGCTGGTATTTTGTTGAGGAATTTTGTATCTATGTTCATCAGGAATATTGACCTGTAGTTTATTTTTGTTATTGTGTCCTTTTCTGGTTTTAATGTCGGTGTAATTCTGGCCTCATAGAATTCACTGGAAATAATTTTCTCCTCTTAATTTTTGGTAATAATTTGAGGTTAATTGGGATTAATTCTTCTTTATGTATTTGGTAAAATTTGAGAGTGAAGTCATCTGGTTACGAGCTTTTCTTTCTTCACAGACTTTGTTACTGATTCAATCTCATTGCTCATTGTTGATGTGGTCAGGTTTTCTATTCTTCCTGATTCCATCCTGGAAGGTTATATGTGCCCAGGAATTTATCCATTTCATCTAGGTTTTCCAGTTTGTTAGCATCTATTTGTTCATAATAGTCTTTGATGATCTTGTACATTTCTGTAGAATTAGTTGTAATGTCTCTTTTTTCAATTTTGACTATGTTTATTTGGATCTTTTTCTTTTATTCTTGGTTCATCAAGCCAATGGTTTATCAATTTTATCTTTTCAAAAATCCAATTTGTTTCATTGATCCTTTGTGTTTTTTAGTCTCTCTTTTGTTTAGATTTAGTCTGACCTTTATTATTTCTTTCTTTCAACTAATTTTGGATTTGGTTTCTTCTTGCTTTTCTTGTTTCTTGAGGAGCAGCACTAGATTGTTTATTTAAAAATCTTTTTACTTTTTTGATGTAAACATTTATTGCTAAAAACTTCCCTCTTAGCACTGCTTTGACTTTATCACATATATTTTGCTGTGCTGTGTTTCTATTTTCATTTGTTTCAATAAACTTTCTGATTTCCATCTTGATTGCTTCATTGACCCAATGATCATTCAGGAGCATGATTTATAAATTTTCATGTATTTGTATAGTTTCCAATAGGTCCTCTTTGTATTGACTTCTAATTTTATTTAATTGCTGTATGAGAAGATACTTGATGTGATTTTGATTTTTAAAATTTGTTGAGACTTGCTTTGCAGCTTAACATATACTGTATCCTGGAGAATATTTCATACACTGATGAATGTATTTTCTGTAGCTGTTGAATAAAGTGGTTCTGTAAAGGTATATTAACTTCACTTGCTCTAAAATTTAGTTTAAATTCAAAGTGTATTTGTTAATTTTCTGTCTAGATGATCTGTCTAATACTGACAGTAAGTTCCCTGCCATTATTTTATTGGAGCTCATCTTTCCCTTTAGATCTAATAATATCCACTTTATATATCTGGATACTCTAGTATGGTTACATACATATTTAGAACTGCTATGTCCTCTTTCTGAATGATCCCTTATCATTATATAATAACCTTCTTTGTTTCTTTTTATAGCTTTTATTTTACTTAAAGTATGTTTTATCTGGTGTAAATATGACTTCTCCTGCTCAATTTTGGTTGTTGTTGATGTGGAATATCATTTTTCATCCCTTTACTCTTGATATAGGTATATATACAAATATATATAATATATGTCATATATATGTCCCATATATACATATATATGTATATGACATATGTATATGTCTTTTCAATTCCTTTACTTTCAGTCTATATATGTCAGATACAGGAAAAGTTATCTTTTGTAGGTATTGTATAATTGTATCATTTATTTTTATCCTTTCATCCAGTTTGTGTCCTTTAATTAGGAAAATTTAATTTATTTCAGTTCAAGGTTATCATTGACATATGAGATTTTGTTCCTGGTATATTGTTAATTGTTTACTGGATCATTGTATATCCTTTGTTTCACTTTTCTCTCCTATTATTTATTATTGTGGTTTGAGATTTTTCTATAGTGGTAACATTTAAGTCCTTTCTCTTCCTAATTTGTGTGTGTGCTCTACCACTGGGTTTTATCCTTTTGTGAATTTTTATGATGATGGATGTCATCCATTCACTTCCAGGTGTAGAAATGGCTTAAGAGTTTCTTTTAGGAACAGTCTAATGATGAGGAATTACCTCAGTTTTTGCTTGTTGGGGAAAGACTTTATTTTGCCTTTATTTATGAAGGATAACTTTACTATGTATAGTATTTTTGGTGGATACTTTCTTTTTCTTTTCAGCACTTTGAATATATCATCTCTGTAAGAGATGAAAGCTTCTACCTATTATTTTGTTAAATAGAGTCTTTAAAATATTTTTCCTCTCCTTCTGGGTCACTGAAAATTCACATATTTAGTCATTTTATGCTAAAGAGTTTATCATAGAGTCAGTCTAGTGGTGAGGAATTACCTCAGTTTTTGATTGCCAGGGAAAAACATTATTTTGCTTTTATTTTGAAGGGAAAATTTTGGGGGTATAGTATTTTTGGTGGATACTTTTCTCAGCCTTTTGAATATATCATCTATGTAAGAGATGTAAGCTTCTACCTAATATTTTGTTAAACAGATTTTTTTTTATTTTTTCCTCTCTTTCTGGGCCACTGAAAATTTACATATTTAGTCATTTTATGCTGTCCCATATGTCATGTAGGCTTTGTTTCTTCTCTTTTTAAAAAATTGTCCGACTGGATTATTTTAAAGACCTGTCTTTAGTTCTGAAATTTTTTCTTCTGCTGTATGTAGTCTTTTCTTGGATAAATGCATTTGTTTACTTCATTCAATGAATTCTTCAGTTCCAGGATTTTTTGATTATTTTATATTATAGCTATCTCTTTTGTACATTTCTCATTTATATCCTGAATTGTTTTTCTGATTTCTTTGTATTAGATATCTGTGTTGTGTTGTTCCTTACTGACCTTATTTAATATCATTAGTTTTAATTCTTCTGGTATTTGATAAATTTCTTTTTCATTGGAATATGTAGCTGGAGAATTATTGTGTGTGTGTGTTTTTTTTTTTGAAAGTGTCATATGTCCTTCCTTTGTCATGTTTCTTGTGTCCTTATCTTGGTATCTGTGCACCTGATATAACAGTTGCCTCTTCCAATTTTTTGGATTTGCTTTCATAGGGAAGGACTTCATACTGAAGATGTATCTGTGATTTTGGTTAGGTAGGGAATATTGGCTTTGATTCTGGGTGCATGCAGTAGTGTATTATTTGTATCATTTATTTGACTGTACACAGCCAACTCAGTGGTATCTGTGATTTCCTCAGTGACTTAGGGTGTGATTCTTAGTGAAGACTGTGGTGAAGCTTTGCTTGGGATGGGTACATCAGCTGGGTGTGTCCTCAGACCCCATTGTGAGCAGTGATGGGGCAAATGTAGCTGTTCTTGAGCCCAAGAGCAATGTACACTGGCCTCTGTATTGGCAGGTCCAGAAGGGCCAATTCTTGGGTCTCCACTTGGTTTGCTCAGATGCTGGCAGTGGCAGCAGTGGGTCAGGTAGGTGGGTGGGTCCTTGTGGCCCTGTATAGTGCATGGATGGTGGCAGTTATAGTGGTGGCTTAATGTTCTGGTTCCCAAGCCATCTGCACTGGTGTTGAACATGGCTGTGACAGGCTGGGCAAGCTAGTCTTCTGTCCCACAGGTTATGTACGGGGGTGGGTGCCTACTGTGGTGGCAATAGCAGGCTGGATGGGCCCATCTTCAGCTGCTGAGAGAAATGCTTATGTGCAAATGCTGGTGGATAGGGCAGGGCAATCCCAAGATTCCTGGACAGCACGCTCAGGTACTAGGGGAAGTTGGAGAAAGCCAGGTTGGGAAAACCTGTCCCCAGATTTCCCCATGGTGCATAGAGGTTGGCTATGGTCAGATGGAGTGATCCTCAGATCCCAGCAGCATGCTTTTGTGGAGATGGCTGCATCTTCACTGTGGCCCTGCTACTGCTAAGGGCCAGGTTGCTTTCAGTGTCAGCAGCCATAGGTAGCTGGCTGGGGAGTGTGCACTTCGGCCCCAGGTGGCAGCTGCCAATGGAGCAGCCACTTTTCAATGTGCATGAAAATGCACAGCAGCCCTTCTTTCTGGGAAAATAGGGTTGCTGCCAGTGGCTCACAGTTTAGCCCAGGTGGCAGTATCCAGCAGCAGCAGTGGCTCTCAGCGGGGGATGACAATGGATTCTAAGGGTGTGGAAATACAGAGGCTGTTGGGCCCCAGGACAGGTGCATTCTGATGGTGGCTAGGTTCTCAAAATGGCACCATTTTGTAGCTGCTTAGGATTTGAGTTTCCAGTATGAGGGACTGAGCCTGAGCTCTCTCTCTCTTTCTAAAGCAATGCCATTGCACAGTCTCCAGGCAGTTCTCTGCGTTTATCTCTGTGCCCACAAGTGTCAAGAAACATTCCCTTGGTAGGACTGGACGGGTCCATGGTGGGAATGTAGACTGCCAGGGATCTCTCACTTACCCTTTTCCTGCACTGTGGAGTCTCATGGGCTCCCAGATGATACTAGCTGAGCAGGCTACCTTGCTTCTCTGTCCTTCCTTCTTTTACATGTCTCCTGCCACTTCTCTGTTGAATCCTGATGTTCGCTCAGAGGATCTATTGAAAGCATGATTACCAGCTCACTATTTGTTACATGCCTCTACTCAGCCATCTTGAAACCCCTCTTCAACTGGTTATAATATTCCACCAAATCCATAACCCTCAGCTTTTTAACTACACCTTATATTTGGATAATCAGGTTGTTAGAATTTTTTAAGTACTATAAATAATGCTACAGTAAAAATGTTCTTGTATTTTGCCTTTTCCTCATTTCGTTTACATCTTTGTGCAAATTATCAGGAATTAATTTACTGAGTCAAAAATGATTAACATGATATACCTTTTGAAATATATTGACAAATTAATTTCTAATGTTTTCAACAGTGTTCACTGCCACCAGCTATAAATAGAGATTCACATTTTAGCACACTTTTGACAAAATAGAATGTAGGAATTACTTTTTTTGATATAGTATATTATTTTTAATTTAGATGAAATACACATAAAATTTACCATTTTGAAGTATACAACTCAGTGACATTTAGTTTATTCACAAGGTTGTGCAACCAGCACCCCAACTAGTTCCAAAATGTTGTCAATTTCCCCCTCCTTCAGCATCTGGTAACCATCCATTTACCTTCTAGCTCTGTGGATTTTCATATTCCACACATTTCATATAAATGCAATCATACAATATGTTGCCTTTTGTGTCTGGCTTCTCTCACTTAGCATAATGTTTTCAAGGTTCGTATTGTAACATATAATAGTACTTTATTCCTTTCTTATAATTTTTTATTGTGTATATATCTATCATACAATTTACCATTTTAACTATTCATATATGTACAAATCAGTGGCATCAGGTGCTACACTCACAATGTTGTCCTACTATCACCATCTATTTTCAGGACTTTTTCATCTTTATCCCCAAGAGAAACTCTGTACCCAATGAACAATAACTCCCTGGCTGGGCGTGGTGGCTCATGTCTATAATCCCAGCACTTTGGGAGGTAGAAGCGGGCAGATCACCTGAGGTCAGGAGTTCAAGACCAGCCTAGCCAACATGGTGAAGCTCCGTCTGTACTAAAAATACAAAAAGTTAGCCGGGTGTGTTGGCAGTCACCTGTAGTCCAAGCTACTCAGGAGGCTGAGGCTGGAGAAGCACTTGAACCCGGCAGGTGGAGGTTGCAGTGAGCTGAGATCATGCCACTGTACTCCAACCCAGGCAACAATAGTGAAAAAAAAAAAAAGAAAAGAAAACGATAACTCCCCATGCCCTTCCTCCAAGTCCCTGATATCTTCTATTCTTTCTTTCTCTATACATTTACCTATTCTGAGTACCTCAAGTAGGTGGAATCATACAATATGTGCATGGCCTTTTGTGTCTGGCTTCTTTCACTCAATATAATGTTTTCAAGTTTCATCCACTGTGTAGCAACTCTCCGTACTCCATCTCTTTTTTAAATGTTATTTATTTATTTATTCATTCATCCATCCATTCATTCATTCATTCATCGGTTTTGGGGGAACAGGTGGTGTTTGTTTACATGGATAAGTTCTTCAGTGGTGATTTCTCAGATTTTGGTACAGCCATCACCTCAGTAGTATA
Source organism: Papio anubis (assembly GCF_008728515.1). Classification (NCBI taxonomy): domain Eukaryota; kingdom Metazoa; phylum Chordata; class Mammalia; order Primates; family Cercopithecidae; genus Papio; species Papio anubis. The sequence continues at coordinate 163,665 of NW_022161403.1, forward strand.
CACTACACCAAAAATGTAGCCTTTTATCCCTCACCCCTCCCACCCTTGCCCCCAAGTCTCCAGAGTTCATTATGTCCTTATTATGTTGCATCATCATAGCTTACCTCCCACTTGTAAATGAGAACATATGATCTTTGGTTTTCCATTCCTGAATTACTTCATTTAGAATAATGGTCTCCAACTCCATCTAGGTTGCTGCAAATGCCATTATTTCATTCCTTTCTATGGCTGAGTCATATTCCTCTCTCTCACTCTCTCTCTCTCTCTATATATATATAACTTTTTTTATCCACTCATTGGTAGATGGGCATTTAGGATGGTTTTGTATTTTTGCAATTGCAAATTGTGCTGCTATAAATATGCATGTGCAGTGTCTTTTCCATATAATGGCTTTATTTTTCTCTGGGTAGATACCCAGTAGAGGGATTGCTGGATCAAATGGTAGTTCTACCTTTAGTTCTTTAAGGAATCTCCATACTGTTTTCAACAGTGGTTGTACTAGTTTCCATTCCCTCCAGCAGTGTAAAAGTGTTCCCTTTTCACCACATCCATGCCAACATCTATTTGTTTGTTTGTTTTTAAATTGTGGCCATTCTTGCAGGAGTCAGGTGGTACTGCAATGTGGTTTCGATTTGCATTTCCCTAATCATTACTAATGCTGAGCAATTTTTCATGTTTGTTGGCCATTTTTATATCTTCTTTTGAGAATTATCTATTCATGTACTTAGCCTGCTTTTTGATGGGGTTATTATAATGATTATGATTGTTATTATTTTGCTGATTTATTTGAGTTCCTTGTAGATTCTGGATATTAGTTCTTTGTCAAATGCATAGTTTGCAAAGGTTTTCTCCCATTCTGTGGGATGCCTGTTTACTCTGCTGATTATATCTTTTGTTGTGCAGAAGCTTTTTAATTTAATTAAATTCCATCTACAAATCTTTGTTTTTGTTGCATTTACTTTTGGGTTCTTGGTCATGAACTCTTTGCTTGTTGATGTCTAGAAGAGTTTTCTCATGTTATCTTCTAGAATGTTTATTGTTTCAGGACTTAGGACTAAGTCTTTGATAAATCTTGGGTTGACTTTTGCATAAGGTGAGAGATGAAGATCCAGTTTTATTCTTCTGCTTGTGGCTTGCCAATTATCCCAGCACCATTTGTAGAATAGGGTTTCCTTTCCCCACTTTGCGGAAGATCAATTGGCTGTAAGGATTTGGCCTTACTTCTGGGTTCTCTATTCTGTTCCATTGGTCTACATGCCTGTTTTTTATACCAATATCATGCTGTTTTGGTAATTACAGACTTGTAGTATACTTTGAAGTTGGGTAATGTGGTGCTTCCAGATTTGTTCTTTTTGTTTAGTCTTGCTTTGGCTATGTAAGCTCTTTTTTGGTTCCATATGAACTTTAGGATTGTTCTTTTCTAGTTCTGTGAAGAATGATGATGGTATTATGATGGGAATTGCATTGAATGTATAGATTGCTTTTGGCAGTTTGGTCATTTTCATAATATTGATTCTACCCATCCATGAGCATGGGATATGTTTCCACTTGTTTGTGTCATCAATGATTTCTTTCAGCAGTGTTTTGTAGTTTTCCTTGTAGAGATCTTTCACCACTTTTGTTAGGTTTACTCCTATGTATTTTATTTATTTATTTATTTGCAGTTGTTGCAAAAGGGTTTGAGTTCTTGATTTGATTCTCATCTTGGTCACTGCTGGTGTATAGCAGTGCTCCTGATTTGTGTACATTGATTTTGTATCCTGAAGCTTTACTCAATTTGCTTATCAGATCTAGGAGCTTTTTGAATGAATGTTTAGTGTTTTCTAAGTATATGATCATGTCACTAGGTTTTCTAGTTTGTGTTCAAAGTAGCCTTGAATGATCTTTTGTATTTCTCTGGTATCAGTTGTAATATCTCCCATTTTGTTTCTGATTGAGCTTATTTGGATCTTCTCTCTTCTTTTTTTTCGTTAATCTTGGTAATGATCTTTTGATTTTGTTTATCTTTTTAAAGAACCAGTTTTCTGTTTCCTTTATCTTTTGTATTTTTTTGTTTCAATTTCATGTAGTTCTGCTCTGCTTTTCGTTGTTGTTGTTGTTGTTGTTTTTCTGCTACTGGATTTGGGTTCAGTTTGTTCTTGTTTCTCCAGTTAGTTGAGTTGTGAGCTTATATTGTCTACTTGTGCTATTTCAGACATTTTGATGTAGGCATTTAAGCTGTGAACTTTCCTTTAAGCACCACTTTTGCTGTATCCCACAGGTTTTTATTGGTTGTGTCATAATTATCATTCAGTTCAAGGAATTTTTACATTTCCATCTTGATTTCATTGTTGATCCAAAGAACATTCAGGAGCAGATTATTTAATTTTTGTGTATTTGTATAGTTTAAGAGTTCCTTTTGGAGTTAATTTCCAATTTTATTTTGCTGTGGTCTGAGAAAGTACTAGATACGATTTTAATTTTCTCAAATTTACTAAGAGTTCTTCTGTGGCCTGTCATATGGTCTGTCTTGGGGAATTTCCCGTGTGCCGATGAAAAGAATGTATATTCTGCAGCTGTTGGGTTGAATGTTCTGCAAATATCTGTTAAATCCATTTGTTCTGTGGTATAATTTAAGTCCATTGTTTCTTTGTTGACTTTCTGTCTTGATGACCTTTCTAGTGCTGTCAGTGGAGTTGACATTGAAGACCCCCACTTTTATTTTGTTGCCATCTATCTCATTTCTTAGATCTAGTAATAACTGTCTTATAAATTTGTGATCTCCAGTGTTAGGTGCATATATATTTAGGATTGTGACATTTTCTATTAGACTAATCTTTTTATCATTATACAATGTCCCTCTTTGTCTTTTTAAAACTATTGTTGCTTTAAGGTCTGGTTTTTTTCTGAAGTAAGAATAGCTACTCCTGCTCACTTTTGCATTCCATTTCCATGGAATGTCTTTTCCACCCCTTTACCTTAAGTTTATGTGTATCCTTATCCGTTCGGTGAGTCTCTTAAAGGCAGCAGGTACTTGATTGCTGAGTTTTATCTATTCTGCCTTTCTGTATCTTTTTAGTGGAGCATTTAGGCCATTTACATTCAATGTTAGTATTGAGATTTGAGGTACTGTTCTATTCACCATAGTAGTTGTTGACTTAATATCTTTTTCTTCATTGTGCTATTGATTTATAGGTCCTGTTGATTTATGCTTTAAATAGGTTCTATTTTGGTGTATTTTGAAGTTTTGTTTCAAGACTTAAAATTCTTTTTAACAGTTCCTGTAGTGCTGGCTTGGTAGTGGTGAATTCTCTCAGCATTTGACTGAAAAAGACTTTATCTCTCCTTCATTTATGAAGCTTAGTTTCTCTGGATACAACATTCTTGGCTGGTAATTGTTTTGTTTAAGGAGGCTAAGGATAGGACCTCAGTCCCTTCTGGCTTGCAATGTTTCTGCTGAGAAATCTACTGTTAATCTGAAATCTACTGTTTCCTTTATAGGTTACCTGATGCTTTTGTCTCACAGTCCTTAAGATTCTTTCCTTCATCTTGACTTTAGATAACCTAATGATTATGTCCCTAGGTGATGACCTTCTTGTGATGAATTTCTCAGGTGTTCTTTGACCATCTTGTATTTGGATGTGAAGAGCTTTGGCAGGAACAGGGGAGTTATCCTTGATTATTCCCTCAAATAAGTTTTCAAAACTTTACAATTTTTCTTCCTCCTCAGGAACACCAATTATTCTTACATTTGGTTAACATAATCCCACATTTCTTGGAGGTTTTGTTCATTTTTTTTCTTGTTTCTTTGTCTTTGTCAGATTGAGTTAATTTGAAAGCCTTGTCTCTGAGTTCTGACGTTCATTCTTCTACTTGTTCAATTCAGTTGTAAAAACTTTCCAGTGTATTTTGCATTTCTCTAAGTGTGTCTTTTATTTCCAGAAGTTGTGCTTGCCTTTTGTTTGTGAAGTCTATTTATCTGGAGACTTTTGTATCCATATTCTTTTTTTTAATTTATTTAAGTTACTTTTCACCTATCTCTGGTGCCCCCCTTGAGTAGCTTAATAATAATAACCAAACTTCTGAGTTCTTTATCTGGTAATTTAGAGATTTATTCTTGGTTTGGATCCATTACTGGAGAGCTAGCTTGATATTTCCTGGGTGTTATAGAACCATGTTTATTCATATTACCAGAATTACTTTTCTGATTCCTTCTAATTTGGGTAGACTGTTGCAGTGGACATATCTGCAGCTCAAGGGCTGCTGTTCAGATTATTTTGTCCCATGGGGTGATCCCTTGATATGGTGCTCTCCCCCTAGGAATGGGGCTTCCTGAAAGCCAGACTCGAGTGATTGTTATTGCCCTTCTAAGATTTTCCACCAAGTAGGGCTACTGGGCTCTGGGCTAGTGCTGTGGAATGTTTGCAAAGAGTCCTGTGATGTGATCCATCTTCATGTCTCCCAGCCATGGATACCAGCACCTGCTTCAGTGGAGGTGGCATGGGAGTTAAGTGGACTCTGTGGGAGTCCTTGGTTGTAGTTTTGTTTAGTGTGCTGGTTGTCTTGAATGCTGGTTATGCTAACAGTGAAGTTGTCACTTGAGCAGACTCAGGACCTCTGATTAGCCAGGGTATTGCTGGCGGTGGAATTAACTGTTGTCTTCTCCTTCTTTGGAGCAAGATTGTTCTATTATGAGTGGCTGTAACGGCTCGAGTTGGTTGGCCCCCAGCCAGGAGGTGGCACTTTCAAGAGAGCACCAGTTCCAGTAATAGAAGGGGGATATAATCTTGCCCTAAGTTGGTCAGGATAAATACTTCGGTTTCTCGGGCAATGGGAGGGGCCATAGAGCTCCCAAGAGCTTATGTCCTTTGTCTTCAGAGTTTTCCAGCTGTCTTGCAGCGTTTGCAATGGGCAGCCGCTTCTTTCGAAGGGTCTGTGAATGTTTTCGCTTTTTCTGCTATGATCTTACGGTGGTTCTTGGAGCAAAAGTTCACAAAATGAATCTCCACACACTCTTCTGTCCACCCAAGTGGGAGCTGCATGTTAGTCCTCTCTCCTATTGGCCATTTTCTTCTCAAGTCTAGAATATGGGAATAACTTTAAATTTGTTGTTGTGATACTTATAAATTAACACCTTATTGTTTGTTTCTATTTTTTCTTTCTTTTATAACAAAAGAGTGGAACATATTTTATGTTTGTTGACTACTTTTATTTCTTGCATTTTTATTCATGACTTTGCCCTTAAATATTGGTCTTCAATTCAATCAATACTGTTTGAATTTTTTATTTTTATGACTTATTTATAAAATATAATTTTTAATTTTTAAAACAATTGCTGCATATATTTTTCTTAGGATATTTTTATTCAAGTTATATTATTTTTGTTGTAAAGACTTATTACAGGTTGAGCATCCCAAATCCAAATATTCAAAATCTGAAATGTTCTCAAAATTGGCATTTTTGAGTGCTGACATGACACTCAAGGGAAGTGCTCACTGGAACATATTAGAATTTGGATTTTCAGATTAGGGATGCTCAGTCAGGGAATATATTGCAAATATTCCAAAATTCAAAATCCAAAACACTACTGGTCCCTAGCATTTCAGATAAGGGATATTTAACCAGTATATCATATAATATATCTTTGTATTTATGGTTTCTTTTAGCTTAAATGTTATCTAGCAAAATATTTTGTTAGTCTATAATTTGGTTTATATATGTGTGATGTTAGTTCTTTAATCTCCATGGTCTTCATTATAATATTAAAAATCCATTAATAATGGGGAAAATACCGCATGTATTTATGATTATGGGAATAATTTAGTAGACAGAGAAAAATTGATAATGCAGAAGAGGAAAGTACACAATTGTGACAACTGAGTCATTGAGTAAATCAGGTAGGATTCAGTAAATAAATAGACTGGTTAATCTTAGATAGTAGTGTGAGTAGGTCAGCCATAGTAGCAGAAGGGGAGGCAAAATATATGTCTACAGAAGAGGGCAGATTGGTAAATGTGGTAGTGGTGGATGTGGACGCTGAGTTTTCAGTTGAGAGTGAGGAGAGTTGAGGTGATGTTCAATGTTTGAAGAAGAAGAAGAATGCTGGTATGAAAGAATAACTTCTGAGAGTAGGAAGCAAAGATAGTGAAATGTAGATATCACTCTCAGTGCTGGTCTTATCTTCAAGTGATTACCACAAACCTTTTGAGTTTTGTGGCCATCGCTTGAAGGTAGGAACAGTCAGCAGAGTTGTATGTTTTCCAGTCACATTTAGGTACTAGGATACAAGCACAGAATAGATACGGATTTGAGTTTACCCAAGTTAGGCCTTTGCCAGGTGTGTGTGATGAAGAAAAAGAGAGACCAAGTGCTTGAGCATGTATATAAAAGAGAGACTACAATCATGAACCACAAACTCTTAATAAAAAGAAAACAGAATTATGAAGGGATTATTTATAGAGCAAGTGTAAATCTCAGTGGATATAAGAGGGAGTGAAATGAAATCCAGGTCAAGGAGTAGGATACTTGTCAAAAGGCAGAATTCTTGAAATTGAAAGTTGAAGGGAATGCCATTGTTGTTAATGACATGACAGAGGGTAAGACCATGGGAGGAGATAGCTGAGGTGGAAGAAGGGACAAGCCCAATGGAGAAGAGAAGGTCAGAGACTGAGAGCCAAGGCACTAAATAGGTCATCTACATAGTTATTGTAATCACAACAAATGATGACAGGAGTGAATGTGAAGATAAAGAAGCAGCTAGCTAACAAATGTAAGTTATAAATATCAGTAGTAATTTCTATGAAATTTTTATCATGTAATATTTCCATTAACAGCAATTAAAAGTACCTAATTCTCCATATCTTGCCAACACTAGGTATTATCAATATGCTCAATTTTTACTAATATCCTAAATGAAAAACAGTATCTTGGAGTTTCAATTTTTGTTTTTAATAATTGATACAGTTGAGTCCATTTTCCTGTATGATCATTTTAATTACATTTTCCATTCATGAAATTTGTCAGTTTTTCTGCCAGCATATCCATCTTTTATTAGCTATTTAAAATAAATCTTCCTGGAATAGAGAAAACTTTCTCTGAGCTGTCATTTATCTTGCAAGTATTTTTCAATTATTTTTATGTTGATATTTTAGTGAAACATTAAATTTTTTTATTCTTGAAAATAAACATTATAATTATTTATTAGTTGATTGTACATAGAACATCAGAATGATGAGATATATTTAATAGACTTTTTATTCTAAAGGATGAAAACTCATTGTATTGAGATAAATGTTTTTTTGAAAAGTCTGTAGTGGTCATAGTAAAGGAACTAACTTAGGACTTATCTTAAGTTTAAAAACTTTTAAATCAATTTTTTAGTTGAATAATTTTAGAAGGAAGAACCTTAGATTCCCAATAGCAGTTACATACATAGAAAAAGTGGTGTTGCTCCAGATACATTCAGATTATCCAATAGAAAATGAGTGTAAATTAATGTAATGTTAGGAGAAATGCATGTTTATTGACTATTCTCCTGGCCAATAAAAGGTACTAAGGACTTACAAATGGAATGCTTTTAAATGATAAATAGTATTCGAAGGTATTCATGAATTGCTTTTTATTTTCCTCTTAGAACTTCTATTACAGGCTTCACTAAAATTGTTATTCATTGTCTAGCCCCAACGATTATAGAAGTTGATTTGTTATAACAAATACATACAAATAATACGTTATGCTTTTTCTGTATATTACATAGATGATACATACCTGATGGCAGCACTCAGTATCATATAATTTCAGTATATATTGAAGCTGTTGTTATCTGCTTTTGGAATATGCTTGTGAGGTACCACAGCTTGAAAGAAGTAATGAATAAACCTGAAAGGAAACAGTCAATAAGACAGTGATAAGAATAGGGTAAATTGTAAGATTTCAAATGAACTGTGCTAGTATGTGATTCCACTTATCTTCAAATTAGCCTAATACAGTCAATCGATCATCAAGTATACGCCAGAAAATACTTAAATGTTTTATTATTCATCATTCATTTAGCCAATCCTTTTGGCCTCTGAATGCTGAATTTAAATTCATTTATTTAAACATTTTAAGATTTCTATGCTTTATAAATACTTTGGTAGATATGATAAAACAAATAAGGATCTGACTTATAGCCTGCTTAGGGGGAAGGGTTAATCAGAAAATGAAAGGACCCATTAGTATAACTCCCTACTGAGTAAGAGGTCAACATGGAATGGTACTAGTTAGTAATAACTTCTTGAATTATGAGAATTTGAAGCTACATTTAAGTAAAATGATGACTATGGCTGAGGCTAGATAAAATGATAATTCATTCAAGATGGGGAGAAAATAGCCAATGTGAATGCACAGAGGCAGGAATAGTATGATTCCAGAAAGATGGCCAAAGTGTGGCATTTTAATATGACAGATATTCAGCTAACAGGATTGGGGATACATAATGAGGATTAGACTTTGGAATTCAGAAACAGAATTACCAGAACAAAGATACCAGGTTAGGACTACACAAGTAGCAATGTAAGGGGCAGGATGTTGCATATATTTAAGTTATTTTCCCTAAAAGCCTGAATTATTCCTAGAAAAAGTGCTTTCAGATGTCAATGTGCAAAAAGATTATGTGGGTAGCCAAGATATGGAATCTTGTCCATCAACAGATGAATAGATAATGAAAATATGGTCTGTATACACAGTGGAATATTATTAAGTCATAAAAAGAATGGGATCCTGTTATATGCAGCAACATGGATAGAACTGAAGGTTATTACATTAAGTGAAATAAACTAAGCACAGAGAGTCGAAATTTTCATGTTCTCACTCGTATGTGGGAGCTAAAAAGAATTGATCTCATGGAGGTGGAGAGTAGAATGGTGGTTACCAGAGGTTGTGAAGGTGGGGAAAGAGAGGTTGGTTAATGGTACAAAAATGCAATTAGATAGAAGAAATAACTTCTAGAATTTGATAGCTCAGTGGGGTGACTATAGTTAACAAGAATTTATAGTATATTTCAAAATAACTGAAAGAGATTTAGAATTTCAAAACACAAAAGAACAGTAAGTGACTGAGATGATATATATTTCAATTACCCTGATTTGATCATTTCACATAGTATGCATGTATGAAAATATCTCATGTACCCCATTAACGTCTACAGCTATTATATATCAATTTCCAAAAAAGTCAGCTGAATTCTAGATACTGCTATTCTGATGTATGTGACAAAAGGGAATGTTGGAAATCAACTTCGGGCTGAATTTGGCTGTGGAAGTCAATTGACCTTGAGAGACAGGATGTTGCATCTTTAAGACAAAAAAATTACATATGTGATTATTCTCTTTTGGCAAATAAAGAGACCCCCCCCCTGCCCCCCCCCCCCACACACACAGACACACTTGTATTCCTAAGAAGCGTATCAGTGTTCTATGGACATTCAGTGGAGGTGGAGTGGGATTGGAAGATTGATTTTCCCATTTATTCCAACAATCAGGTATTATTTTAGTAATTTGAAAAATATCAAATAAAATTCAAAAAGAGAAAAATGTAATAAAGATTAATAATGGCTATGCAAATAAGCAGTAATAAAGGTGACAACAAGAAGCTTCTTAAAATACTATAATAAATTGGGAAACTAATATTTGATCCTAAAGAAATTAGGAGACCTGTGAATTTCCAGAGCTACTGTATTGAACAGCATTATTCTAGAGAAATAGTTCCAAACCTGACTGTGTGTTAAAATAAACTGTGACAGTTGTTAAAATATTCAGACTTCTGGGACCTACATTGGAGCTTCTAAATGAGAATTTCTGGGCACAAAACCATATTATCTATATTTTTAAACAAGGACTGGAAATACAGCTGTGAACAAGATAGACATGGTTCCTTCATTCACGGGGCTTATATTTTAACAGGGGAACATAAATTTAAATAACTCGAGAAGAGTTTTTCAGTAAATGATGAAGGAGTTTTCCAAAATTGTAGTTATTTGATGAAACTAATTAAGATAATGATGTCTATTTAAATCCAAATATTTGCCAACAATTTCCAAACCAAAACCCAAAAAGTACACAAACTTTAGCTTGAGTATAACTAGAGGACAGAGATGACTACAAATTTCTTTTTTTTTTTTTTTACAAGATTTTAAATTTTCCTCAATTTTATTATTTTCTTCATTACCTCAAATATTTATCATTTCCTTGTGATGGGAACATTTAAATTCCTCTCCCTTAGCTATTTTGAAATACACAATAAATTATTCTTTACTATAGTCACCATGCTGTGCAATAGAACACCAGAACTTATTCCTCTTGTTTAACCTAAACTTTACATGGTTTCACTAATGTTTCCCCTTTCCCCATCTACCCTGCTCTCCCATCAGCCTCTTATAACCACAATTCTATTCTCTAATTCTTTGAGTTTGACTTTTTCAGATTCCACGTCTAGGTGAGATCATATGGTATTTCTCCCTCCGTACCTGGCTTATTTCACTAAGTATAATGTCCTATAGGTTCATTCATGTTGTCAAAAATGTCAGACTGCCCTACTGTTTTAAGGCTCAAATATATATCCCATGTTTTTAAATCCATTCATTAAATGTTGATCACTTCAGTTGTTTCCCACATTAAATAATGTTTCAATGAACACAGGAGTGTAGATGTAGATATCTATCTCTTCAAGATACTGATTTCAATTCCTTTGGCTATATACCCAGAAGTAGGATTGCTGTATCATAGAATAGCTCCATTTTCAGTTTTCTGAGACACCTCCGTACTGTTTTCCAAAGTGCCATGAATAATTTACAGTACACCAACAGCATGTATGGGTTCCCTTTTATCCACATTTTCACCAGTCCTTTTTATCTTTTATCTTTCTGATCATAGCCAATCTAGTAGGTGTGAGGTGATATCTCCTTGTGGTTTTAATTTGCATTTATCTGATATTGAGCATTTTTCATGTATCTGTTGGCCATTTCTATATATTCTTTGGAGAAATGTCTACTTAGGTCTCTTGCCTATTTTTTCTTCTTAAAATCTTTTCTTTTCTTTTCTTTTTTATTAAACTTTAAGTTCTAGGGTACATGTGCACAATGTGCAGGTTTGTTACATATGTATACATGTGCCATGTTGGTGTGCTGCACCCATTAACTCATCATTTACATTAGGTATATCTCCTAAAGCTATCCTTCCCTCCTCCCCCAGCCCACGACAGGCCCCGGTGTGTGATGTTCCCTTCCTGTGTCAAAGTGTTCTCATTATTCAGTTCCCACCTGTGAGTGAGAAAATGTGGTGTTTGATTTTCTGTTCTTGTGACAGTTTGCTGAGAATTATGGTTTCCACCTGCATCCGTGTCCCTACAGAGGACACAAACTCATCCTTTTTTATGGCTGCATAGTATTCCATGGTGTATATGTGCCACGTTTTCTTAATCCAGTCTGTCATTGATGGACATTTAGGTTGGTTCCAAGTCTTTGCTATTGTAAATAGTGCCGCAGTAAACATATGTGTGCATGTGTCTTTATAGCAGCATGATTTATAATACTTTGGGTATACACCCAGTAATGGGATCACTGGGTCAAATGGTATTGCTAGTTCTAGATCCTTGAGGAATTGCCACACTGTCTTCCATAATGATTGAACTAGTTTATAGTCCCATCAACAGTGTAAAAGTGTTCCTATTTCTCTACATCCTCTCCAGCACCTGTTGTTTCTGACTTTTTAATGATCGCCATTCTGACTGGTGTGAGATGGTATCTCATTGTGGTTTTGATTTGCATTTCTCTGATGGTGAGTGATGAGCACCATTTTTTTTTCATGTGTGTCTGTTGGCTGTATGAATGTCTTCTTTTTGAGAAGTGTCTGTTCATATCCTTTGCCCACTTTTGATGGGGTTGTTTGTTTTCTTGTAAATTTGTTTGAGTTCTTAGTAGATTCTGGATATTAGCCCTTTGTCAGATGAGTAGATTGCAAAAATGTTCTCCTATTCTGTAGGTTGCCTGTTCACTCTGATGGTATTTCTTTTGCTGTGCAGAAACTCTTTAGTTTAATTAGATCCCATTTTTCAATTTTGGCTTTTGCTGCCATTGCTTTTGGTGTTTTAGGCTTATAAAGTCCATGTCCATGCCTATGTCCTGAATGGTATTGCCTAGGTTTTCTTCTAGGGTTTTATAGTTTTAAGGTCCTAACATTTAAGTCTCTAATCCATCTTGTAGTTAATTTTTTTGTATAAGGTGTAGGAAAGGATCCAGTTTTCAGCTTTCTACTTATGGCTAGCCAGTTTTCCAGCACCATTTTATTAAATAGGGGAATCCTTTCCCCATTTCTTGCTTTTCTCCAGGTTTGTCAAAGATCAGATGGTTGTGAATGTGTGGTATTATTTCTGAGGATCTATTCTGTTCCATTGGTCTATATCTCTGTTTTGGTACCAGTACCATGCTGTTTTGGTTACTGTAGCCTTGTAGTATAGTTTGAACTCAGGTAGTGTGATGCCTCCTGCTTTGTTCTTTTAGCTTAGGATTGTCTTGCCAATATGGGCTCTTTTTTGGTTCCATATGAACTTTAAAGTAGTTTTTTCGAATTCTGTGAAGAAAGTCATTGGTAGCTTAATAGGGATGGCATTGAATGTATAAATTACCTTGGGCAGTATGGCCATTTTCACGATATTGATTCTTCCTATCATGAGCATGGAATGTTATTCCATTTGTTTGTGTCTTCTTTTATTTCATTGAGTAGTGGTTTGTAGTTCTCCTTGAAGAGGTCCTTCACATCCCTTGTAAGTTGGATTCCTAGGTATTTTATTCTATTTGAAACAATTGTGAATGGGAGTTCCCTCATATTTGGCTCCCTGTTTGTCTGTTATTGGTGTATAAGAATGCTTGTAATTTTTGCACATTGATTTTGTATCCTGAGACTTTGCTGAAGTTTCTTATCGGCTTAAGGAGATTTGGGGCTGAGACGATGGGGTTTTCTAAATATACAGTCATGTCATCTGCAAACAGGGACAATTTGACTTCCTCTTTTCCTAACTGAATACCCTTTATTTCTTTCTCCTGCCTGATGGCCCTGGCAAGAACTTCCAACACCATGTTGAATAGGAGTGGTGAGAGAGGGCATCCCTGTCTTGTGCCAGTTTTCAAAGGGAATGCTTCCAGTTTTTGCCCATTCAGTATGATATTGGCTGTGGGTTTGTCATAAATAGCTCTTATTATTTTGAGATATGTTCCATCAATACTGAATTTATTGAGAGTTTTTAGTATGAAGGGCTGTTGAATTTTGTCAAAGTCCTTTTCTTCATCTATTGAGATAATCATGTGGTTTTGTCTTTGATTCTGTTTATATGCTGGATTATGTTTGTTTATTTGCTTATGTTGAACCAGACTTGCATACCAGGGATGAAGCCCACTTGATCATGGTGGATAAGCTTTTTGATGTGCTGCTGGATTCGGTTTGCCAGTATTTTATTCAGGATTTTTGCATCGATGTTCATCAGGGATATTGGTCTAAAATTCTCTTTTTTTGTTGTGTCTCTGCCAGTCTTTGGTATCAGGATGATGTTGGCTTCATAAAATGAGTTAGGGAGGATTCCCTCTTTTTCTATTGATTGGAATAGTTTCAGAAGGAATGGTACCAGCTTCTCCTTGTACCTCTGGTAGAATTCAGCCATGAATCCATCTGGTCCTGAACTTTTTTGGTTGGTAAGCTATTGATTATTGCCTCAATTTCAGAGCCTGCTATTGGTCTATTCAGGGATTCAACTTCTTCCTGGTTTAGTCTTGGGAGAGTGTATGTGTCCAGTAATTTATCCATTTCTTCTAGGTTTTCTAGTTTATTTGCATAGAGGTGTTTATAGTATTCTCTGATGGTAGTTTGTATTTCTGTGGAGTCCATGGTGATATACCCTTTATCATTTTTTATTGCATCTATTTGATTCTTCTCTCTTTTCTTCTTTTTTAGTCTTGCTAGCAGTCTATCAATTTTGTTGATCTTTTCAAAAAACCAGCTCCTGGATTCATTGATTTTTTGAAGGGTATTTTGTGTCTCTGTCTCCTTCAGTTCTGCTCCAATCTTAGTTATTTCTTGCCTTCTGCTAGCTTTTGAATGTGTTTGCTCTTGCTTCTCTAGTTCTTTTCATTGTGATGTTAGGGTGTTGATTTTAGATCTTTCCAGCTTTCTCTTGTGGGCATTTAGTGCTATAAATTTCCCTCTACACACTGCTTTAAATATGTCCCAGAGATTCTGGTATGTTGTATCTTTGTTCTCATGGGTTTCAAAGAATATCTTTATTTCTGCCTTCATTTTGTTATGTACCGAGTAGTCATTCAGGAGCAGATTGTTCAGTTTCCATGTAGTTGAGCAGTTTCGAGTGAGTTTCTTAATCCTGAGTTCTAGTTTGATTGCACTGTGGTCTGAGAGATAGTTTGTTATAATTTCTGCTCTTTTACATTTGCTGAGGAGTGCTTTACTTCCAACTATGTGGTCAATTTTGGAATAAGTGTGATGTGGTGCCGAGAAGAATGTATATTCTGTTGATTCGGGGTGGAGAGTTCTATAGATGTCTATTAGGTCTGCTTGCTGCAGAGATGAGTTCAATTCCTGGACATCCTTGTTCACTTTCTGTCTCGTTGATCTGTCTAATGTTGACAGTGGAGTGTTGAAGTCTCCCATTATTATTGTATGGGAGTCTAAGTCTCTTTGTAAGTCTCTAAGGACTTGCTTTACGAATCTGGGTGCTCCTGTATTGGGTGCATATATATTTAGGATAGTTAGCTCTTCTTGTGAATGACACTTTACCATTATGTAATGGCCTTCTTTGTCTCTTTTGATCTTTGATGGTTTAAAGTCTGTTTTATCAGAGATTAGGATTGCAACTCCTGCTTTTTTTGTTTTCCATTTGCTCGATAGATCTTCCTCCATCCCTTTATTTTGAGCCTATGTGTGTCTCCGCACATGAAATGGGTCTCCTGAATACAGCAAACTGATGGGTCTTGATTCTTCATCCAAGTTGCCAGTCTGTGTCTTTTAATAGGCACATTTAGCCCATTTACATTTAAAGTTAGTATTGTTATGTGTGAACTTAATCCTGTCATTATTATGTTAGCTGGTTATTTTGCTCGTTAGTTGATGCAGTTTCTTCTTAACATTGATGGTCTTTACATTTTGGCATGTTTTTGCAGTGGCTGGTACTGGTTGTTCCTTTCCATGTTTAGTGCTTCCTTCAGGAGCTCTTGTAGGGCAGGCCTGGTAGTGACAAAATCTCTAAGCATTTGCTTGTCTATAAAGGATTTTATTTCTCCTTCACTTATGAAACTTAGTTTGGCTGTATATGAAATTCTGGGTTGAAAATTCTTTTCTTTAAAAATGTTGAATATCAGCCCCCACTCTCTTCTGGCTTGTAGGGTTTCTGCTGAGAGATTTGCTGTTAGTTTAATGGGCTTCCCTTTGTGGGTAACCTGACCTTTCTATCTGGCTGCCCTTATCATTTTTTCCTTCATTTCATCTTTGGTGAATCTGACAATTACGTGTCTTGGAGTTACTCTTCTCAAGGAGTATCTTTGTGGCATTCTCTGTATTTCCTGAATTTGAGTATTGACCTGCCTTGCTAGGTTTGGGAAGTTCTCCTGGTGTTTTCCACCTTGGTTCCATTCTCCCCGTCACTTTCGGGTACACCAATCAGATGTATATTTGGTCTTTTCACATAATCCCATATATCTTGGAGGCTTTGTTCATTTGTTTTCACTCTTTTATCTCTAAACTTCTCTTCTTGCTTCATTTCATTCATTTGATCTTCAATCACTGATACCCTTTCTTCCAGTTGATCGAATCGGTTACTGAAGCTTGTGCATTTGTCACATAGTTCTTGTGCCATGGTTTTCAGCTCCATCAGGTCATTTAAGGACTTCTCTACATTGGTTATTCTAGTTAGCTATTCGTCTAATCTTTTTTCAAATTTTTAGCTTCTTTGCAATGGGTTCGAACTTCCTTCTTTAGCTTGGAGAAGTTGGATTGTCTGAAGCCTTCTTCTCTAAACTCGTCAAAGTCATTCTCTGTCAGCTTTGTTCCATTGCTGGCGAGGAGCTGCGTTCCTTTGTAGGGGGAGACGTGCTCTGATTTTTAGAAGTTGCAGCTTTTCTCCTGTTTTTCCCCCATCTTTGTGGTTTTATCCTTTGGTCTTTGATGATAGTGACATACAGATAGGGTTTTGGTGTGGATATCCTTTCTGTTTGTTAGCTTTCCTTCTAACAGTCAGGACCCTCAGCTGCAGGTCTGTTGGAGTTTGCTGGAGGTCCACTCTAGACCCTGTTTTCCTGGGTATCAGCAGTGGAAGCTGCAGAAGAGTGAATATTTCTGAACAGCAAATGTTGCTGCCTGATCGTTCCTCTGGAATCTTCCTCTCAGAGGGCTACCCAGCTGTGTGAGGTGTCAGTCTGCGCCTGCTGGGGCATGCCTCCTGGTTAGGCTACTTGGGGGTCAGGGACCCACTTGAGGAGGCAGTCTGTCCGTTCTCAGATCTCAAACTCTGTGCTGGGAGAACCACTACTCTCTTCAAAGCTGTCAGACAGGGACATTTAAATCTGCAGAGGTTTTTGTTGCCTTTTGTTTTGCTATGCCTTGTCCCCAGAGGTAGAGTCTACAGAGGCAGGCAGGCCTCCTTGAGCTGCAGTGGTCTCCACCCAGTTCGAGCTTCTGGGCTGCTCTGTTTAGCTATTCAAGTCTCAGCAATGGCGGGCACCCTTCCCCCAGGCTCGCTGTGGCCTTGCAGTTAGATCTCAGACTGCTGTGCTAGCAATGAGGGAGGCCCCATGGGTGTGGGACCCTCTGAGCCAGGCGTGGGATATAATCTCCTGGTGTGCCGTTTGCTAAGACCCTTGGAAAAGCATAGTATTAGGGTGGGAGTGCCTTGATTTTCCAGGTGCTGTGTGTCATTGTTTCCCTTGGCTAGGAAAGGGAATTCCCTTATCCCTTGTGCTTCCCAGATGAGACCATGCCTCCCCCTGCTTCGGCTCTTGCTCAGTGGGCTGTACCCACTGTCCTGCACCCACTGTCTGACACACCCCAGTGAGATGAACCTGGTACCTCAGTTGGAAATGCAGAAATCTCCCGTCATCTCTGTTGCTCACACTGGGAGCTGTAGCCTGGAGCTGTTCCTATTAGGCCATCTTGGAACTCCCCTCCTTTTGCCTATTTTTAAATAGAGTTGTTTTATTGTTATTGAGTTGTTTGAGTTCATTGTATTAGTATATTTTGGATATTAGTCTTTTATCCAATGTATTTATTTGAAAATATTGTCTCCCAATCTGTGGGTTGTTTCTTCACTTTTTTGTTTCATTTGCTGTTCAGAAGCTTTTTGTTTTGATGCATTCCATCCATTTTTGTTTTGGATTCCTATACTTTTGAAATCTTCACCAAGAAATCACTGCCCTGACCAATGTCATGAAGATTTTCCCCTATGTTTTCTTCTTACAGTTTCGTGTCATACTTTCAAGTCTTTAATCTATATTGAGATGATTCTTGTATAAGGGGTGAGTTAAGGGTCCATTTTCATTATTTTTCATGTGGCTATCCAGTTTTCCCAGTACCATTTGTTGAAAATACTGTCCTTTCCCCATTGTGTGCACTGGCACCTTTGTCAAAAATAAATTGACTATAAATGTGTGTATTTATTTCTGGGCTGTCTATCTTGTTCCATTGCTTAGTATACCTGTTTTTATGTCAATAGTATGCCATTTTGAATATTATAGCTTTGTAAGTATTTTGAAATCCAGTAGTGTGATGCTTCTCCTTTGGCTCAAGATTACTTTGGCTATTTCAGGACTTTTGTAATTCCTTAGTTATTTTAGGATTGTTTTCTCTATTTCTGTGAAGAATAGCACTGAAATATTCATAGGTATTTTACTGAATCTATAGATTGCTTTTAGCAGTATGGACATTTTCACAATATTAGTTATTCCAATCCATGAGTAAGAGATGTCTTTCTGTTCTCTTATGTTACTTCCAATTTCTTTTATCAATGTCTTAGAGTTTTCAGCATACAGATCTTTCACCTCCTTGACTAAATTTCCTTCTATGTCATTTTTTATGTTATTGTAGATGGGATTGTGTTCTCAATTACTAATTCAAATAGTTTATTATTACTGTATAGAAATGCTACTAATTTTCATAAGTTGGTTTTGTATCCTGCAACTTCACTGAGTTCCTTTATGAGTTCCTAGGAATGTTTCTTATGGAATCTTCAGGATTTTCTTTATATAAAACCATGCCATAAGCAAGCAGATGTTTTTTTTCTTTCCCATTTGGATGCCTTTCATTTCCTTCTCTTGTCTAATTGCTCTGGTTAGGACTTTCAGTACAGTTATCCATCAGTGTTCACATGGCTCTGGTTCCAGGACCCCATACAGATACCAAAATCTGTGCATGTTCAATCCCCATATCTAAAATGGCTTAGTATTTACATATAATTAATGCCTATCCTTTCATATACATAAAATCCTGTCTGGTTTACTTATAATGCCTAATACAATGCCAACACATCACTTCATTTATGTGGGTTCAGTGTAGTACTTGGTACACAGCAAATTCAAGTTTTGCTTTTTGGAATTTTTTGTGAATATTTTCAATCAATGGTTGGTTGAATCCATGATGCAAAACCAACAGTTCTGAACAGCTGACTGTACTATGCTGAACAGAAGTGGGGAGAGGGGCCATCCTTATCTTCTTCCTGACATCGTCTTTGAGTTTTTCCCATTCAGTATGATGTTAACTTTGAGCTTGTCATATGTGGTCTTTACTCTATTGAAGAATATTCCTTCTAAAACTAATTTGTTGAGTGGTATGTTTTATCACAAAGTGATGTTTAATTTTATTAAATGCTTTATCTGACTCTATTAAGATGCTCATATGGTCTTTGTTCATTCTTTAATATAACATGAATCACATATACTGATTTACATATATTGTACCATCCTTGCATGCCAGAGATAAATCCCACTTGGTCATGGTATTCATTCTTTTTAATATACTGCTGAATATAGTTTGCTAATAATTTAGTTGAGGATTTTTATCCATCTATGTTCATCAGGGATGTAATGAAAATAAATGTGTCTGTTTGGCTTTGGTATCAATTTAATGCTAGACTATGAAATGCAATTGGAAGTATTCCTACCTCTTCAATATTTGGAAGAGTTTGACTAAAATTTGTATTAGTTCTTCTTTAAATGTTTGGTAAAATTCTGTTGTGATGCCTCTGGTCCTGGACTTTTCTTTGATGGGAGACATTTAATTACTGGTTCAATCTCTTCACTCTTTATTGGCCTATTCAGATTTACTATTTCTTTGTGATTCAGTCTTGGTAGGTTATATGATTTTAGGACTTTATCCATTCCTTCCAGGTTGTCTAATTAGCTTGCATATAGTTGTTCACAGTACATTCTTATGATCTTTTGTTGTTTGTGTTATCAGCTACAATATCTTTTTTCATTTATGATTTTATTTATTTGAGCTTTCTCTTTTTTCTTAGTCTAAGAAAAAAGCTAAGATTTTTTCAATTTTGTTTATCTTTTAAAACATCAATATTTTATTTCATTAGTCTTTTAAATTGCTTTTCTAGTTTTTATTCCATTTATTTCTGCTTAGATCTTTATTCTTTCCTTCCTTCTGCTAATGATGCATTTAGTTCATCCTTTTTTAGTTACTTGAGGTGTAACTTTTTTTTATTTTAGATCTTTCTTCTTTTTTGATGTAGGCATTTATTGCTATAGATTTCCCTCTCAGAACTGCTTTTGCTGCATCCCACAATAATCTCAAGATATTTTCAAATTTTTTTCTTTTTTTAACCCTGTAGTTTTTAAGGAGCATATTGTTCAATTTCCATATATTTGTTAATTTTGCATATTTTTTCCCATTATTGCTTTCTAGTTTTTATAATTATGGTTGGAAAAGATACTTCATATGATTTTGGTCTTCTCAAATTTGTTAAGACTTATTTTGTGGCCTAATATTTGATCTACCTTGGAAAATGTTCTGTATGCACTTAGAAAGATTGTGCATTTGTTACTGTTGGATAGAATGTTCTGAATATGTGTATTATGTCTGTTATAGTTCAAGCAAATGCTTTTTCAGTTGATTTCTCTATTTGGGTTATCTATCTATTGTTGAAAGCAGGATACTGAAATTTCCTACAATGATTGTGTTGCAGTCTGTGTCTCTCTTCAGATCTTCAGAGCATATATAGGTGCTTCAAAGTTGGGTGTATAGATGTTTACAATTGTTGTATCCTCTTGATGAATTTACCCTTTATCATCTTATTATGACCTTTGTTTTTATAGTTTTTGGCCTAAAGTCTGTTTTGTCTGAAATAAGTATAGATGCCCCTGTTCCCTTTTGGCTTTCTTTGCACGTACTACCTTCTCCTATTCCTTCACTTTCAGTCTATGACTTTTCCATAAGGTGAAAGGACCTAATTATATGCTATATGTAGGTAGCATAAGGTATAGTCTAACTTGTTAAGACTTATTTTGTGGCCTAACATATGATCTATCTTGGAAAATTTTCATTGTACACTTGAAAAAAATGTGTGTTTTGTTGCTGTTGAATGGAATCTTCTGTACATGTGTGTTATGTCTGTTTGATATACTTCAAACTAATGCTTTTTAAATTGATTTTCTATTTGGATTATCTGTCTATGACTTGTCTGTAAGGTGAAAAAGACCGAATAATATGCTATATGTAGCTAGCATATAGTTGGGTCTTTTAAAAAAATTAATCTATTTAGCTAGTCTATGCCTTTTGATTAGAGAATTTAATCCGCTTACATTTAAAACAATTGTTAACAGATAAGAACTTACAAGTGCCATTTTGTTATTTGTTTTATGATTGTTTGTATATCCTTTATTCTTTTCTATACCTTTGCTTTCTTCCAGTGGTTTGATGGCTTTCTGTAATAAGATGCTTTGGATCTTTCCTTTTTATCTTTTGTACATCTATTATAGCCTTTTTCTTGTGATTACCCTGATGCTTATATAAATCCTCTCATACTTTAAAACTGGCTATTTTAAGCTGATAATCACCCAACTTTGATAGCCAAGAAAAACTCTACACTTGTATTCCCTCTTCCCCTTGTTTGTGTTTGATGTCACAGTTTACATGTTTTTATAATATGCCTCCATTAACACATTATTTAAATTTTAGTTGTTTTTAACAGTTTTGCCTTTTAAACTTTTTACTGAAGATATCATTGACTTGCCCATTGTTATGTAAGTTTTATGGTTTTTGGATTTGACTTTTCTTTCATTAAAAAGTACTTACTTTTACCAGTAAGTTTTATACTTTTGTATGTTTTCATGTCAGTAATTAGCATCTTCTTCCTTAATCTTAAAAATTTGCTTTCAGCATTTCTTCTAAGGCAGGTCTAATGCAGATATACTAGTGATAAACTAGACCTGCCATTCTCTTATTTTATTTGTCCGAGAAAGTATTTATCACTCCTTCCTTTTTTTCTGAAAAACAGAGTTGCAAAGTGTAGTATTCTTGGTTGACAGTTTTTTTTTCTCTTTCATAATTTTGAGTATATCATCTCACTTACTTCTGGCCTAGAATGTTTCTTCTAAAATATGTACTTATAATCTAATAGAGGTTATCACATGTGTAACAATTTGCTTTTCTTTTACTGCTTTCAAGGCTCTCTTTTTGTTTTTAACTTGTTTCCCTTTTTTAAATAATTTAAACATAATTCATATCTGGGGAGTTGGACATATACAGATTTGTTACATGGGTATATTGCATTATGCTAAGGCTTGGAATATGGATGATCCCATTACTGAGGTAGTGAGCATGGTACCCAACAGTTAGTTTTTCAATCCTGTTTTCCCTCTCTCCCTCCCCCATCTAGTACTCCCCAGTGTCTGTTGTTGCCATCTTTATGTCCATGAGTACCTAATGCTTAGTTCCCACTAAAAGTGAGAACATGTGGTATTTTATTTTCTGTTCCTTTGTTAACTTGCTTAGGATAATGGCCTCCAGATACATCCATGTTTTTAACTTTTGATAATTCAATTATGATGTGTCTCAGAGTGGGTCTCTTTGAATTCATCTCATTGGGTGTCTTTTGGGCTTCCTTTGTATGGGTTTTACTTTGCTTCTGCAGGCTTGAAAAGTTTTCTGCCCTTATTTTTTTGAAAATGACTTCTGTTTCTTTCCCTCTTTTTCTTCTTTTAGAACTCAATAATGTATATGTTATTCCACTTCATAGTGTCCCATGTTTTTTCTTAAGCTATCTTCACTCTGTCCTTCATTTTTCATTTTTGCTCCTCAGATTGAGTGATTTCCAGTGACCTGCCTTTGAATCACTGATGTTTCTCTGTATTTTCTAATCTGTTTTTAATCTGCCCCCAATTGAATTTTTCACTTCATTTATAGTACTATTCAGTTCTGTGATTTCTGTTTGATACTTGTTAATATTTTCTGTTTGCTGAAATTCTTAGTTGTTCTTGAATTGCTTTCCTGTCCTCAGTGATCGTCTTTATGATTGTTATTCTGTATTCTGTCAGATAAATCACAAATCTCCACTTCACTGGATTTGTTTCCAGAGATTTATCTTGTTTTTTATTTGAAATATATTTCCCTGTTTTTTCCCACATGGGTGGGATCTACAGTAGTTGTGGCAGTTAGCATGTGGACTAACTTTTCCCAGGAAGAATGAGTAGACCTGAATTTATCACCCAGGTAAACCAGGAAAAGGCTTGTGCAGTGCCAAGCTCTGGTTTAGGCTGTGGGAGAGCTTTTGTCTATCTACCCCATTAGTGTCTCAGCTTTTCCTACCCATTTGATGTAAACGTTTTCTCAGTATGCAGGGAGTAGGAGTCTCTCAACTGGTTTCTGAATTTCTCTAAGATGGAAATGATCTGTGGATAGATGTTTACTTAGTGTGTCTCTAGGTGGAGACAGAGTCAGAACCCTCCTATTCTACCATATTGTTGATATCACTGGCTACAAATGTCCAATTAACCGTAAATAACAAATTCCAACAGAGATAGCTTACACTATTTCACAACAGGTCTCTCCCTTTGCAAAGAAAGAGGAAGGGAGTCTGGAGAAACTACACAAGATGGCAAAGAAGGAAAAGGAAGGCCAAAAGATTAGCTTAGTCCCAAAAGAGAAAATCTACCATAAGTGTGTATTAATAGAAAAGAACCATCATAAGTACTTAAATGAGGCAGAACCTAAAGAAAAAAGAACTTAAAGTAAAAAACTAAAATGGTGTCTTGAAACACCATTGCTTCTTGAAAAGAGGTTAAACAGAAGAAGTTTTGCTACTTTTCTGGGTAGTAGGAGATGAAAGAAGGAGTGGAAAGAGTTAAGATCTTGCAATACAACAACAAAATATAAGAAAGCATAAACCTCTTACCTCACTACCAAATATTATCATACTTTTTAAAAATTATACTTTAAGTTCTGAGTTACACGTGCATAATGTGCAGCTTTGTTACATAGGTATACACGTGCCATGGTGGTTTGCTGCACCCATGAACCCAACATCTACATTAGGTATTTCTCCTAATGGTATCCCTCCCCTAGCCCCCCACCTCCCTACAGGCCCTGGTGTGTGATGTTCTCCTCCCTGCGTCCACGTGTTCTCATCATTCAACTCCCACTTATGAGTGAGAACATGCAGTGTTTGGTTTTCTGTTCTTGTGTTAGTTTGCTGAGGATGATGTTTTCCAGCTTCATCCATGTGCTTGCAAAGGACATGAACTCATTCTTTTTTATGGCTGTATAGTATTCCATGGTGTATATGTGCCACATTTTCTTTATCCATTCTATTATTAATGGGCATTTGGGTTGGGTCCAAGTCTTTGCTATTGTGAACAGTGCTGCAATAAACACACGTGTGCATGTGTCTTTATAGTAGAATGATTTATAGTTCTTTGAGTATATACCTAGTAATGGGATTGCTGTGTCAAATGGTATTTCTAGTTCTAGTTCCTGAGGAATCACCACACTGTCTTCCACAATGGTTGAACTAATTTACACTCCTAAACAGTGTAAAAGCATTCGTAGTTCTCCACATCCTCTCCAGCATCTGTTGTTTCCTGACTTTTTAATGATCGCCATTCTAACTGGCATGAGATGGTATCTCATTGTGGTTTTGATTTGCGTTTATCTAATGAACAGTGATTATAAGCTTTCTTTCATATGCTTGTTGGCTGCATAAATGTCTTCTTTTGAGAAGTGTTTGCTCATATCTTTTGCATACTTTTTGAAGAGGGAGGTTGTTTTTTTTTTCTTCTAAATTGGTGTAAGTTCTTTGTAGATTCTGAATATTAGCCCTTTGTCAGATGGATAAATTGCAAAAATTCTGTAAGTTGCCTGTTCACTCTGATGATAGTTTCTTTTGCTGTGCAGAAGCTCTTTAGTTTACTTAGATCCCATTTGTCAATTTTGGCTTTTGTTGCAATTGCTTTTGGTGCTTTAGTCATGAAATCTTTGCCCATGCCTATGTCCTGAATGGTATTGCCTAGGTTTTCTTCTAGGGTTTTGATGGTTTTAGGTCTTACATTTAAGTCTTTAATCCATCTTTAGTTAATTTTTTCTTTTTTTATTATTATTATTATACTTTAAGTTCTAGGGTACATGTGCATAACGTGCAGGTTTGTTACATATGTATACTTGTGCCATGTTGCTGTGCTGCACCCATCAACTCGTCAGCACCCATCAACTCATCATTTACATCAGGTATAACTCCCAATGCAATCCCTCCCCCTCCCCCTCCCCATGATAGGCCCCGGTGTGTGATGTTCCCCTTCCCCAGTCCAAGTGATCTCATTGTTCAGTTCCCACCCATGAGTGAGAACATGTGGTGTTTGGTTTTCTGTTCTTGTGATGTGAAGGCATCTAGTTTCAGCTTTCTGCATATGGCTAGCCAGTTTTTAAATTCTGAAATTGAGGCAGCAGTTAATAGCCTACCAGCCAAAAAAGTTCCAGGACCAGACAGATTCACAGCCAAATTCTACCAGCAGTACAAACAGGAGCTGGTACTGTTCCTTCTGAAACTATTCCAAACAATAGAAAAAGAGGGAATCCTCCCCAGTTCAATTCATTAGGCCAGCATCATCCTGATACCAAAACCTGGCAGAGTCACACACACAAAATTTCAGGACATTATCCCTGATGAACATCGATGTGAAAATCCTCAATAAAATACTGGCAAAGCGAATCCAGCAGCACATCAAAAAGCTTATCCACCACGATCAAGTCTGATTCATCCCTGATGTGCAAGGCTAGTTCAACATATGCAAATAAATAAATGTAATCCATTACATAAACAGAACCAATGAAAAAAAATCACATGATTATCTCAATAGATGCAGGAAAGGTCTTCAACAAAATTCAACAGCCCTTCATGCTAAAAACTCTCAATAAACTAGGTATTGATGGAACGTATCTCAAAATAATAAGAACTATTTATGACAGACCCACAGCCAATATCATACTGAATGGGCAAAAACTGGAAGCATTCCCTTTGAAAACTGGCAGAAGACAAGGATACCCTCTCTCAACACTCCTATTCAACATAGTGTTGAAAGATCTGGGCAGGTCAATCAGGCAAGAGAAAGAAATAAAGGGCATTCAGTTAGGAAAAGAGGAAGTCAAATTGTCTCTGTTTGCAGATGACATGATTGCATATATAGAAAACCCCATCATCTCGGCCCCAAATCTCCTTAAGCTAATAAGCAACTTCATCAAAGTCTCAGGATAAAAAATCAATGTGCAAAAATCACAAGCATTCCTATATACCAATAACAGACAAACAGAGAGCCAAATCATGAGTGAACTCTCATTCACAATTGCTACAAAGAGAATGAATTACCAAGGAATACAACTTACAAGGGAAGTGAAGGACCTCTTCAAGGAGAACTACAAACTACTGCTCAAGGAAATAAGAGAGGACACAAACAAATGGAAGAACATTCCATGCTCATGGATGCGAATAATCAATATCATGAAAATGGCCATACTGCCCAAAGTAATTTATAGATTCAATGTTACCCCATCAAGCTACCAATGACTTTCTTCACAGAATTGGAAAAAACTGCTTTAAATGTCATATGGAACCAAAAAAGATCCTGCATAGCCAGGACAATTCTAAGCAAAAAGAACAAAGCTGGAGGCATCATGCTACCTGACTTCAAACTATACTACAAGGCTACAGTAACCAAAACAGCATGGTACTGGTACCAAAACATATAGACCAATGGAACAGAACAGAGGCCCCAGAAATAACACCACACATCTACAACCATCTGATCTTTGACAAACCTGACAAAAACAAGAAATGGGGAAAGGATTCCCTATTTAATAAATGGTGTTGGGAAAACTGGCTAGCTATATGCAGACAGCCGAAACTAGATCCCTTCCTCACATCTTATCATTCAGTTTTAAAACTACACTTTTTTTTACAATGAAAAATGTACCACAAGAAAGTTCTTGTAGTAGGAGTGTTAGCCCTGTTTAGAAGACTGCCATTTATACAGTGCATTTTGTTGTTGAGATGTTATACATGTTATACATGTTATATCATTTGATTTAAAAAAAAAAAAACTGAAATACATGTAAAGTTATAGTCCTACTTATCATATGAGGAAACTGAGTCTTCAAGGTGCAAAATGGCTTGCCATTGGTGACAAGGCCAGTAATGGCAGAGCCAACACTAAAGCCCATGTCCTCTGGCTTCCTTACTCTCTCAAGTCTGTCCTCCAGTGCATCCATCTTATTCAAAAGAAATATTAGTCTTTCTACACACTTTTATTTAAAGGAAGAGATCATGTCCTAGGAATCTTTTTATTCCCATAGCACATAGAACATTGATTTTCATATGATAAGCAATCAAAAATACTTGTTGAATTGAATTACATTAAAATGTAATGTAAGACTTATTCAGAGAATTTTCAGTGGAATATGGAGGAGGAAGGCATATGGAAGAGGGTTAATTCATTTAAACATGAAAGACATATTGAACATATAAAATAGCAACAGTGAGCATAGAGAAGTAAAATAAGATAGTATTTAACAATATGTGATTTGGATACAAACAGCCTGGACTTGAATCGTGCCTTTAACACTTCATAATTCTGTAATTTTTAACAAGTCATGTTTTCTCATCTGCAAAATAGTGATAATAAAAATACTTAACTTGTAAAAAAATGTATGAATAAATAGAAAAGGAAAAAAAAAGTAAAAGTTTGTGTTCAAATAGTTCTCTGTATACATCTATTCTGCTTGTCTAAAATTTAACCTAAGAAGTAAAATTTGTTAACTGACACAATGAAAAATAGATGTATGTATACAAAGAATTGATTATATAAATGTAGTATTTAAAAAATAATTAAAAGATACAAAATATTTGACTGGCATTTTTAACTTCCAGGTAAAAATTCTAATTATAAGTAAGGTTTTTTGTTTTTTTGTTTTGTTTTGGAGACGGAGTTTCGTTCTTGTTGTCCAGACTGGAGTGCAATGGTGCGATTTCAGCTCACTGCAACCTCCACCTCCCAGGTTCAAGTAATTCTCCTGCCTCAGCCTCCTGAGTAACTGGGATTACAGGCATGCACCACCATGCCCAGCTAATTTTGTATTTTTAGTAGAGACAGGGTTTCTCCATGTTGGTCAGGCTGGTCTTGAATGATAGTAAGTTTTAAGTAGGGAAAATATACCAAGGTGCTTGTGTCTTTCACATTATGTCTGTTTTGGTAAGTGTTTACCTGGACATAGTGCAATTGACTTCATGTAACTTCTATGTTCATAATTCTTTAATTATATGAAGTACATTTAATCACCAACTATTGCCTAAAGGATGAGTTTATTTTTACTAAGAAAACCTTCTATTGAACTATAGCACACATAAAGTCTGCACACCGTAGGTGTATAGCTGGATACATTTTTACACACTGAACTTAACTGTAACAGAACCACAGAAGCCCCCTTCGTGCCCCTTTCCTGTCATTGCCCAATTCCTCTCATAGAGGTGCTCACTACCTTCACTTCTAACATCATAGAATAGTTTTCACCTATTCTGAAACTTCATTTACATTAAATCATAGAGTACATTATCTTTTGTGCTGAATTTATTTTATTCAATGTTATTTCTTGTGTGAAATTTTTACACTTTGTTAATTGCCATTGCTGTATTATATTTTGGTGTAGAAATACAATGCTGTGCATTTTACTGGTGAGGTATATGTGGGTAGTAGTATGGTCTAAATGTTTGTGCCCCAAAATTTATTGGTTGAAGCCTAATCACCAATGTGATGGTATTAAGAGTTGGGCCTTCTGTTAAAAAGGTGATTAGGTCATGAGGGTGCAGCCCACGTGAATGGGGTGAGTGACCTTGCCCATTCCACTGTGTGGAGACACAGCAAGGAGGCAGCATCTATGAACCAGGAAATGGGCCCTCACTAGATACCAAATTTGACAGTGCCTTAATTTTGGACTTCCCAGTCACCAGAACTATAAGACATAAATTTCTGTTGTTTATAAGCTATACCATTTATGATATTTTGTTATAGAAGCCCAAACTGACAAAGAAGGATAGTTTCTGATTTTAGGCTCTTATGAATAGTGCTGCTATAAACATACTTCTCTATATCTTTCAGTGAACATATCTATACCCCTATGTTCCTACCTTGTCACCCTTCTGAGTCTCTATTATCTATGATTCCACTGTCTACATCTATGTGTACACCTTTTTTAATGAGAACATGTGATATTTGTCTTCTGTGTCTGGATTTCTGCAAAAGACATAATGTCATTATTTTTATGGCCAAATAATATTCCATTGGGTATACTGCATTTTTTAATCCATCCATCCATTGATGGAAACTTATCTTGGCTATTGTTAATAGTGATACAATAAACATGGGGGTGCAGGTATTTCTTTTATATATTGATTTGTTGATTTGCTTTTTTGGGAGGGGTGGTAAATACCCAGTAGTGGAATCGCCAGAACATATGGTAGTCTTATTTTTAGTTTTTATGATAAATCTTCATACCGTTTTCCATAATGGCTATACTAATTTACATTCCTGCCAAAAGTGTAAGAGTTCTCTCTTCTCTGCAGCCTCACCAGCATCTGTTATTTTTTTCCTTCTGATAATAGCCATTCTAACTGAAGTGAGATAATATGTCATTGTGGCTTTGATTTGCATCGCCCTGATGATTCGTGATGTTAAGCATTTTTTCATATACCAGTTGGACATTTGTATGTCATTTTTTAAGAAATTATTCATGTCCCTTGCCTGCTTTTTAATGTAATTGTTTGTTTTGTTTTGCTGTTTACTTGTTTGAGTTCCTTGTATATTCTGGATATTATTTCCTTGTCAGATGAGCAGTTTGCAAATATTTTCTCCCTTTCTATAGGTTGTCTCTTCACTCTGTTGATTGTTTCTTTTGCTGTGCAGAAGCTTTTCAGTTTAATATAGTCCTGGTCTTAGGCCATTTTCATTGGTGTAAGGAATACCTGAGGCTGGGTGATTTATGACTTTTTGACTTATATTTCTTCAGGCTGTACAAGAAGCATAGTGCCAGTATCTGCATCTGGTGAGGACTTCAGGAAGCTTCCACTCATAGCAGAAGAAGAAGGAGAGCAGGCATCACATGACAAGAGAGGAGAAAAGAGAGGGGGAAGGGAGGTGCCAGACACATTTTAACAATCATATTTTATGGGAACTAAAAGTGAGAGTTCCCTCAATCCCACAAGAAGGACACCAAGCCATTAGTGAGAGAGAGATCCACCCCATGACCCAAATACCTCCTATTAGGCCCTACAACATTAGGGATCAAATTTCAACACAAGATTTGGAGGGGACAAATAGCCAAAGTATATCAGTCTTATTTGTCTGTTCTTTTGTTGCCTGTGGCTTTGAGGTCTTAGCTATAAAATAGTTGCCTAGACCAGTGTTCTTAAGTGTTCACTCCGTTTTTGTAGTGTCAGTTCTGATGTTTAAGTCTTTAATATATTTTGAGTTTATTTTTGTATATAGTAAGAGACAGGGGTTTGGTTTACATAGGGATATTCAGCTCTCCTGGCACCATTATTGAAGAGGGTATCTGTTCCCCAAGGTATGTTTGTAGTGCCTTTGTAAAAATTCAATTGGCTATAAATACTTGAATATATATGCTGTCTGGTGCTGAAAGTGGGGATATTGAAATCCCCAACGATTATTTTATGGGGGTCTCTCTCTTTAGTTCTAAGAATGTTTGCTTTATAAACCTGGGTGCTTTGATATTGGGTGCATATATATTTATGATGGATATATTGTCTGGCTAAATTGATCCCTTGATTATTATATAATGTTCTTTTCTTCTTTTTGTGTTTTTGATGTAAAGTGTCTTTTGTCTGCTATTAGTTATTCCTGTATGCTTTTGATTTCCATTTTTGTGGAATAATTTTTTTAATTCCTTCACATTCAGTCTATATGTATCTTTATAGGTGAAATAAATTTCTTTAAGCAGCATACAGTCAGATTTTTTTTAATCCATTTAACCTGTCTACATCTTTTAATCGGAAATTTAAAACAGTTTGCATTCCAGGTATTATTGTTAGGTGACGACTTACTCCTGTCATTCTGTTGTTTTCTGATTGTTTCATATATCGATTTTTCTATATGCATCTTTTACTGTTTGCCTTTACAATTTGGTGGGTTTTCATAGTGATAATGTTGGGTTCCTTTTAATTTTTTTTTTCTGTTTGCACTCAACTAGTAAATTTTATACTTTTTTTGTTTTCATTATGGTAGATATCATCTTTGCACTTCCAAATGGAGGGATTCCTTAAGCATTTCTTGTAAGGCCTGTGTAGTGGTGATGAATTCCTTCTGTTTTTGTTTAGGAAAGAATTTACTTGCATTTCAGTTTTGAATAGTAGCTTTCCTGGGTATAGTATTCTTCATTGGCAGTTTTTGTTGTTGTTTGTTCATTTTTCTTTCGCACTTGGGATATTTCATCCTATTCTCTCCCGGCCTGAAAGCTTTCCACTGAGAAGATACTGTTGGTTTTAATGGAGACTCCCTTATATGTGAGTTGACTTTTTCCTTACTGTTTGTAGAATTATTTCCTTGTATTTGACTTTTGGCAGTTTGATGATAACACTTCTTGGAGGAAACTTTTGGATTGAATCTGTTGGAAGATCTGTGAGCTTCCTGTATTTGAATGTCCACATTTATTGTAAGCCTTGAGAAGTCTTCATGTAGCTCTGCTGTGGTCTTTATTATTTCTTTATTATTTAAGCTATTATATTTAAAAATATAATTTTTTTATTCCATTGGCTTTCTCCTCACCCTCTGGGACAATGTTTTGTCACTTTATAATATTTCATGTGTTACATAGGCTTTGTTAATTTTTTTACTCTTTTTTCTTTTTTTTTAAATTTTGTGTGACTGGGTTATCTCAAAAGACCTGTCTTCAGGTTGATAAATTATTCGTTCTGCTTGACCTTATCTATTGTTGAAGTTCTCAATTATGTTTTTTCATTCATTAAATATTTAGTTCCATCATTTTTTCTTTATAATGATATTTATCTCTTTGTTGAATTTCCTATTCAGATTATGAATTGTTTTTCTAATTCATTCGTATTGTTATCTGTGTTCTCTTGTGCTGTGTTTCTTTAATATTACCATTTTTAATTAAATTATAAGTATTTCATATATTTCCTTTTCTATGAAATCTGTTACTAGAGAATTATTGTGTTGCTTTGCAGGTGTCATATTTTCTTGCTTTCTCTTATTTCTTGGGTTCTTGCATTTACTATTTGCACATCTGATGTAACAGTCACTTTTTCTGATTTTGTGAATTAGCTTTCATGTGGAAAGGCTTTTTCCTATAGTCACATGTAAGGAAATCAGATTAGCAGCAGAGAGGGATGTCAGCAGGGCTTCAGGGATCTGTAGATGGAGCAGCTTTAGGGTCTCAGGGTACAATGTATTCTCATGAGGGCTTGGCTCGCAAAACCTATGTAACTATAGTATTGGTTGGGTAGGATGCTTTGGCTTTGTTTCTGGCAGGGCGCAGTATTGTGTTCTCTGTATCATTCCATTGGCTGTAATCAGTGTCATTAATGTATTGGAGTTCCTCTGTGGTTTAAGCTGCAGTTATTAGTGGAGGCTATGGCAATGCATTGCTGGGGATGGGATGCTAGGCATGCTGGTCCTCAGGTGCCAGTGGTGGTGGCGTCAGTATGCATAACATTGGCAGTGGCAGTAGTGGTGGTGGGTCAACCCTCAGGCCCATGAATGGTGTGTGCTGGAGCCACTAGTGGCAGTGCAGGACTGGGCAGGCCAGTCCCTGGCCCCTGAGAAACACATTTGGGTGCAGACTGTAAGAAAGGAATTGGCCTTTCCTAATGCTCCTGGATGACATGCACATGCTACAGTAGTGGGGGTCAGGATGAGTTGATCAGGGTCTTAGAAGGTGTGTGTGTGTGTATACCTGCAGTGGATAGGTGGGGTGGATCAGTCCCCAGGGTCCAGGATGATACATGCAGGTACTGGTTGCAGCAGCAGTGGCTTTCAGCACACAATATAGTCTGGTGAGGCTGGGCTCTCAAAATAGCACAATGCTGCAGCTGCTTAGGTTTTGGGTGGTTTATGGGGCAGGGATGGGCCTGTCTTTGGGTCCCTGCATGGTGTGTGCAAGCACCAGTGGTGGCAAGCAGGACACATCAATCCTTAGAATGCAGAGGACATGAAGAGTTGCTGCATCTGTGGTGGGTAGAGCAGCCCTGTCCTGTCCCCGATGGTACATGGGGATGTCAGCAATGGCAGGCAGGATGGACCAATCCCCAGGCCTCCAGTTGACCTGTGTGGGTATCGGCAGTGGTGGTGATATGCAGGACAAGTCTGTCTTCAGGTCCCAGGATGGCGTGTGGACAGGCCGATAACCAAGGCCCTTGAAGGCACTTGCAGGTGCCTGGCAGTATTGCTCCTGCTGGGGGCAGGGTTGCTCTCCATGGCAGTGGCCCTAGGCAGGTGGCTCTCAAGCCCTGGGGAATGTACACTTGGGCTCAGTTTTTCTTGTGGCAGCCTCTCTGGTGTGCTGTACCACATGTTCCCTGGGGTGTAAGGCACTGCATGGGCTAGAGTAGTGAAAACTCAGCTGCACTGCTGGGTCCAGCTAGTGTCATGATACTGCAGTCCTCCTCGGGAAGGACATAGGGGGATGTCAGCAGAGCTTCAGTGATGGAGATGGAGGAGCTTTTAGCTCTCAGGGCACAGTGTAATCTAGTGAGGGCTGGGCTCTAAATATAGCACAATATTGCTGCTGTTTGGGTCTTGGAGGGGTTACAGGACCCAGCGTGAACTCCTTCTTTGAATTAATCCCATAAAGTGAACTCGCAGCAGCTCCTATTCCAGTCTTAGGGCCTGTGAGAGCCAAAGGGTTCTCCTGTGTTAGGACTGTAGGAGCGGGCGGTGGGAATTTAAACCACTAGGGATCTTTTGTTCACCTTTTTCCCACAATGGGAAGTTCCTTCTGGCTCTGAGCTGATCCTGAGGGGCCAGCTACTTCACTTCTCTCTCCTTCCTCGCTCAGAGGTTCTCTGTCTCTTCTCTGCTGAATTCCACTGTTCTCTCCCAGACGCTGCATTCCACAGATGGTTACCTACTTGGTGTTTAGGTCCCTCTGTGTGGAGGAGGCAAGTGCCAGGTACCTCTAGCTGACCCATCTTAAAGTCTCTTGCTCATTAAAAATTTTGATATATATTACCAATTTTTCCCTAATGAGAAAAGCAGTGTATATTTTACTCTTTGTCAGTCTGACAAGTATCTCATTAAATTGTCATTTCTTTAAATATGAGCATAGTTATACATTTTTCACATGTCTAAAGGCCATTGTAAATGAGAATTTCTTATCCTCTTTTTAATGAACTAGTTTATTAATTATTATTAATTTATAAAAATCATTTGAATATTAAGAAAATGTAACTATTTGTCAGAAGCACTCTAAACATTTAGGTAGTTTTTAACATTATCCAATGTAAATTTTACAGTGAATATTAATTTTCTAGTATAGTGAATACTAGGGCTGCAACTCTGTCATAATTTGTAATCTTATTCTGTAAGTGTCTTTCCTTCTTGTAACTTTGTTTTCCTGTTTCATAGAAAATAAGACATCATCTTACCACTTTTCCCACTTTTAAATTAAATTTGTCTTCTGCTCTTCAGCTGGTTTTTCAGAGATCTGTCTTAACCTTGGTGACAGTGTCAATCAACATATGCCACCCAGGTCACCTGCATTATATTCATCTGAATTCTTATATTCACCTGAATGCTTATTCCAGACTTACCGAATCTCTGAGAGTAGGAGTCAGGAATCTGCATTTTAACAAGCTCAGACTAAAGTTTGTGAACTCCTGCTCTAAATCTAGATGATGCAATTTTTCTTTGTTTTTAATTTCTTTTCATGAGAATTAGCCTATTTTTTTTTTTTTTTTTTTTTTTTTTTTGAGACGGAATTTCACTCTGTCACCAGGCTGGAGTGCAGTGGTGGGATCACAGCTCACTGCAACCTCCGCCTCCCAGGTTCAAGCGATTCTCCTGCCTCAGCCTCCCGAGTAGCTGGGATTACAGGTGCACACCACCATGCCCAGCTAATTTTTGCATTTTTAGTAGACACGGGATTTCACCCTGTCTACCTCAGCCTCCCAAAGTGCTGGGATTACGGCGTGAGCCACCACACCTGGCCCTGTTTTCTTCACATTATTTATTTTCTGTCTTTGCCATTGCATAGGATGTTAAGGTTATTTTAATTGTGAGGAACACTCTCCCTACAATGCAAAATGCCACTGGCATTTCTTTGTCTCCCTCTCACCTTTTTCCATACCTTTTACCAACAGAAACACACATATTCACAGAACATACACACAGATACACACACACAGTACATACACACACACATGCACGCTCACACACTTCCTGGCTAGTTATCTTCTGGAAGTGGTCTTCCATACCTTTCATACATTGAATTATTTGTTGCAGGGTTGGGAAGGATTATAAATCAGAACTCTGGCTTCCCTGAAAAACAAAACAAAACAAAACAAAAAGACGGCATCTAGTTAGCTGATGATTAGCTACACAGTTTTCTTATTCATACTTGGCAAGCAACTGGAAGTGAGGAAGAGATGAACAGCAAGAGTCAGGATTGTAATGTGAGACATGCTCTTAGGTGCTCAAACACGTCTGAGTGGGTCATTGTATTGCAGTTTTATAGATCCAGTTGTTTTGAAAATTTTCCCTAGGTTCTAGCCATGGTTATTGATCTGTTTTACTTTTTAGTGAGTGTGTAAGTATTCATGATTTTCTGTGTCCACTTACGCGTTTTCAGTGTAAAACTAAGACATGATACATTAGGAACTCCTATCCAGATGTTATTTTAAAACCATGAGCTGAAATTGAACATGTCAGAACTGAAATAGGCATACAGAGAAAGAAAACTTAGACTTACTAAAGAAATATATTATCAATAAAGTAAGCAAATAACTATTCCCACCAATAATAAATTTTAAATTAATCAAATATTTAGGATGTTTTAATTCCTGTCAAAATATAAACTAAGTGAACATATTTTCACTTTATCTTCATGACCTATCGGTTGGGCCCATCTCCTTGGTAAATAATAAGGAGGTGAAGGCAAACTCAGAAAAACTAAGGAAAAAATAGCTTAGTTGAAATCTACCAAAAAGAGAAATTCCTACTGTTTGTTTTTGTATGCCGTAAATAATTGATAGAAATCAATTTCCTCCCCCCCCTCACAAAAAGATCTCAATTACAGGTTACATTTCAATAAGTAATGAGAAAATGTACCATAAATTTCAAGAGGTAAAATCCACAAAGATTTGAGTCTTTTAATAAAAAACCATAAGTATTGATTTTGTAATCAAAGTTATAAGATTCTGAGACATACTTGAAACCGATTATTTATGAGTAGTTATTTTGAACTATTATGAATGAAATTGTTTTTGTTTTATCAACAATTCTTAGCAACAAAATTTACTGACACATTCAGGGCCTTTTATTTTAATACAGAAAAAAAAAAGTGAGTAAGATGCAGCAGTGACTTTTCCCCATTGGAAGCTATAAACCAGGAAAGTTGTAGGCCAAGTCCAATGTTGATTAGTCTGATTGATGATGCACTCCATTCCCGGTAAGATCCAGAAGAAAATGAAGAAAGGGAAATGGCAAAGAAACTGCATGCAGTCTTTACATTCTTTTATCCGTTTATCTATTCAACTATTCGTCCATTTATGGTTCTAAGCAACAAAGTTGTGCAGGGATACAAAATTTCAATAAGTTACCATTTTTAGTCTCAGGTTATTTAGGAAGGAAAGAAGTGAGAGGTAAGGCTATGTAGTGGAAATACACAGAACCAAGATTAGACTTCATGCCTCACCACTTCTACCACAGTCATCACTGCCACCACCCAAGTGTCCAAGTCGCTTGTTCTACTGCAGTAGCCTTCTGCATATCCTTCTGCCTCCACTTTCTCATCCCTGTCATCTATTCACCAGATAGCAACCGAAGTTATGTTTTACAAATGTAAATCAGACCAAAATCATGCAGTTTTATTCCATAACTCTTAGAGGAAAATGTCTCAGTCATGGGTTACAAGATCCTATGTGACCTAGTCCGGTCTTCTCTCTGAACCCAGATCTCAACACTCCCCGAACTCACTTTGCTTCAGTCACACTGGCCTCCTTGCATCTCTTTGAGCTTGTCAAGCACACTTTTTTGCTTGAGGGCCACTTCACTGTCTGTATTCTCCACCAGGAATGCTTTTCCAGAAGACAGCTCTGTGGTTTGCTTTTTGACTTCATTCAGTTCTGCTCTCTTGTCATCTCATGAACCACCTTCCGTGAGCGCCCTATCAAAAGAATGGACTCTAGGTCCACTTCCTCCCTTTCTTTCCAGAACATGTATCTCACATTATACTTCACATTGTGTTGAATGTCATTTATTGTCTGCCACTTCTCACAATATTATAAGCTCCATGATGGCAGGGACACGGTGTCTTTTTCTTTGCTGTATTTCCTGTATAGAAAATATTACCTGATGGCTGGGCATGGTGGCTCATGCCCGTAATCCCAGCATTTTGGGAGGCTGAGGTGGGTGGATCACCTGAGGTTAGGAGTTCGAGACCAGCCTGGTGAAACCCCGTCTCTATTAAAACACACACACACACACACACACACACACACAAAATATCTGGGCGTGGTGGCAGGCGCTTGTAATCCTAGCTGCTCCAGAGGCGGAGGCAGGAGAATTGCTTGAACCCCTGGGAGGTAGAGGCTGCAGTGAGCCAATATCATGCCACTGCACTCCAGCGTCCAGTCAAGGCAACAGAGCGAGACTTCGTCAAAAAAAAAAAAGAAAGAAAAAGAAAGAAAGAAAGAAAAGAAAAATGAAAATAGTACCTGCTTCATAGTAGAATAGTCAATAAATATATGTTGTATAAAAGAATGAAATCCACATTTTAGTCCTCAGTTCTAATTCTCACAGATATACTTTGTACTATATTTATTTCTAGGATTATGGGTCAATATGCAAAGTAAGTGAAATTTATTTTTTTTTAATACACTTGGTCAATGATTTGTCAATTAATGCCAAGAGCTTCTTTGGATGCCTATCTTTTATCATGATCCAGCCTGCTGGCTGTCTCTTTTTTAAAAATGCCTTTTCCCTTTCCAGCCCATTCTTTTTCTTTATAACTATCCATCTCTATTTCCAACATCAGATTATGTGGATCTACCTTTATACTGCTTCCTAATTTTTCAGGTCTATGGCTTGGACAAGTCATGCAGCATTCTTCCAAGTCGTATCATGGAGCGACTCTTCCTCTAAACATACCAGCATGGCTTTAGATCCAGACCAGAACTAGATATAAGCCAGAATTCAAGTAGGTCAGTCAGAGAGTATATCTACGAGGAATGTCCAACCAGAGCATACCTCATAGATCTAGGCCAGAATTCTAAGTAGATCAATCAGAGAGTGTATCTGTGAGGTATATCCAACCTCACATCACTCCCGGTTTAACGAACCCAGGGATCCTGGATTCATTCCGGGTTTCTGCTGAGGAATTGTTTGTAACTATGAGCAAAACTACCAACTGCTACTTCTCTCAAGAATAAAACTTCCTCTGGCATGAGTTTCAGTGGTCATAAAGTAAGGCAATATTTCATTAATTTTCTTTGCTTTTTTTTCCCGGTATTTTGCTAAGATTTGATATCAGAAATGTGTCGTGAAAGAAACTTCTATATCTTTTTTCTTACCCTACAAAAATTGACTATATTTTTTCCTCCAAAGTCATTGATTCTTAAGAAAGTTTATTATCATAATGACCGGGCACAGTGGCTCACACTTGTAATCCCAGCACTTTGAGAGGCTAAGGCGGGTGGATTACTTGAGGTCAGGAGTTTGGGACCAGTCTGGCCAACATGATGAAACACCATCTCTACTAGAAATACAAAAGTTAGCCGGGTGTGGTGACACTCACCTGTAATCTCAATTACTTGGTAGGCTGAGGTAGGATAATTGCTTGAACTCAGGAGGTGGAAGTTTCCGTGAGCTGAGATTGTGCCACTGTACTCCAGCCTGGACAACAGAGCAAGACTCCATTTTTTTTGGAAAAAAAAAGAGAGAGAAAAGAAATTTGATTACCATAATTTACAATTGTGACTAATCTTTCCGTTTTGCCTATTTTCCTCTCTAGAGAATTCACATTGGTCTAGATGATCTTTTCTGACGTATTATGTATAGTCATTTATTTTTTTCATTTTTATTACTCTAACCTTTAACCTTGTTAACACTGTAGCTTACTTTTGGCAGCCAGGATTTTGATGATTTCTTGCCTCCAAAGATCTCCCAACATTATAAGATCTTTATAAACCTTCTCTAAAATAGAAAATGGTAACTCATCCTACCTTATTTTTTTAACTTCTAATTACATGGCTTACCATTCTTAGCATATAAAACAGAACCCATGATCCCATCTAAATATTTTTAATATGAAGTTATAATTACCTTGGAAATGCCTATGTGTGTTTTGTATCTATAATCGTCTGTCATAGTTTAGAACCAAAGTTTCTTGGTGATAAAATT